>NC_048582.1:63699478-63794478 GCF_013265735.2 Oncorhynchus mykiss
ATGGGCTCCAAACAGTGCAGAGGCATTCATTGAAACATTGAACTCAAATGAAATGATGAACTCTATACAGTTTTTCAATAACTCACAGTACCAAAACAATAAAGATGGTGTCAATTCAGCTACCCAAAACATCAACTGCATATTCCAAAAAGCAGCATCGAAAGCAAATTTGAGAAAACCAAAGCAATGCAACATCAGAAGCAAAAATCAAAATGTTTCTGACAAATGGTTTGATAATGAATGTAAAACAATTAGAAAACACCTAAGACAAATGTCAAACAAAAAACATAAGCAGCAAAACAACCCAGAGCTACGATATGAATACTTTGAAACTCTGAAACAGTATAAACAAACACTGAAATGCAAGAAATTGAATTATACCAACAAGACACTTGATGAAATTGAAAACGCAATTGACCAAAATCAGTTCTGGGACATGTGGAACAATTTAAGCACATCAAAGCCACAAGAATTAGCCATACAAGATGTAGGAATTTGGAAAACTTACTTTGATAATCTATACAAAAACATCCCACAAAAAGACTTAAACCAGAACCAATTAGAAATTAAAGAAAAATTGAACATCCTGGAATCAGTCATTAAAAACAACCAAAATCCATTAGATTACCCAATAACCCAACAAGAACTAAATGAAAAGCTAAAATCTATTAAATCAAAAAAGGCTTGTGGTGTAGACAACATCAGAAATGAAATGCTGAAAAACAGCACACCTGAGTTGCAAAATGCTGTGCTTAAATTGTTCAACATGGTTTTAACTTCTGGCTGCTTCCCTGATGTCTGGAACCAGGGGCTCATCTCCCCTATCCACAAAAGTGGAGACAAATCAGACCCCAATAATTACAGGGGAATTTGCGTCAACAGTAACTTGGGAAAGATTTTCTGTAGCATTTTGAATTCAAGAATTCAAACCTTTCTTCAAGAAAAAAATGTAATAAGTAAATGTCAAATTGGCTTTCTCCCTAACCATCGCACTACTGACCATATATACACCTTACACACACTAATTAATAAACACGTCCACCAAAAAAAAGAGGGCAAAATCTTTGCTTGCTTTATTGACTTTAAAAAAGCATTTGATTCGATTTGGCACGAAGGGCTATTCTACAAAATTCTACAAAGTGGGCTTGGTGGTAAGGTGTATGACTTAATAAAATGTATGTACACAGAAAACAAGTGTGCAATAAAAATCAAAAACCAAAGAACAGAATTTTTTTCACAATGTCGAGGTGTGAGACAAGGCTGCAATTTGAGTACAAATCTTTTCAACATTTATATCAATGAATTAGCAGACATGTTGGACCAATCTCCAGCCCCAGGACTCACACTATTTGACACAGAGGTGAAATACCTGCTATATGCTGATGACTTGGTACTTCTATCACCAACCAAAGAAGGTCTTCAACAAAACATTAATATTCTGGAGCAATATTGCCATAATTGGGCCCTGGCAGTAAATTTCCAAAAAACTAAAATCATGATTTTCCAAAAAAAACCCAGATGTCAGAAACACAAATGTAAATTCACCCTGAACAACACCTTAATTGAACACACAAAAAATTACACCTACCTTGGTCTGACCATATCTGCATCGGGAAACTTTAATATGGCAGTGAAGGCACTCAAAGAAAAAGCCCGCAGAGCAATGTATGCAATAAAAATGAAATTATTCAAAATCAACATCCCAATTAGAATTTGGACTAAAATATTTGACAGTGTAATCCTACCAATAGCACTTTATGGAAGTGAGGTTTGGGGGCCACTCAATAAACTGGATTTTAAAATGTGGGACAAACATCCAATTGAAGCCCTACATGCAGAATTCTGTCGGAAAATTCTACAAGTCCAGAGAAATACACCAACTAATGCATGTAGGGCAGAATTGGGCCGTTTTCCAGTAATAATGAAAATACAGAAAAGATCATTAAAATTTTGGCTACATCTAAATTCAAGTCCAAATTCGAGTCTGCAATTTAAAGCACTTCAAGCCCAAGAGCTGAGCCCAGAAACGAGCCCTCTCAGTCAGCTGGTGTTGGACCTCACCAACCAAGCTGACACCAGCACTGCTTCAAAAGAAAGAATTCCAATAAGCAAAATTATGAACCAATCAAAGGAATCATATTTACAATACTGGAAAAACGAAACAAAATCCCAAAGCCGACTAAATTGCTATTTGACCCTAAACAGAGAATATGAATTGGCTGATTATCTCTACTCTGTCAGAGATACGAAGCAGAGACAGATCCTTACCAAGTACAGGCTGAGTGACCACCGATTGGCAATAGAAACCGGCAGACATAAAAAGACATGGCTACCCAAAGAGGAGCGTGTATGTGGTCACTGCATGACAGGGGAGGTAGAGACAGAGATGCACTTTCTCCTTTACTGTGATAAATATTCCTCACAAAGAGATTCATTATTCACAGAAATGACTACATATATTCCAAATTTTTACAAATTGAACCCAGAGGAAAAACTAAGAATACTCATGGGCGAAGGAGCAATGGCTCCTCTTGCAGCCAAATATGTATTTTCCTGCCATAGCCTGAGGGACACTGAATAATAACATCTGCATAGTAAACAGTAACTTACTTATTATTACTATTATTGTTATTACTATAATTATTAATGTTTACTGTAGACTGTTACCATTTTATTGTTATTATTTTTGTATTTAATTTTGTATTATTATTTACTACCATTTTATATTATTATTTGCTATCATTTATAATTTTGTTACAATGTATATTGTATACATTGTTGCTTTGGCAATATTGACACAATGTTTTTCATGCCAATAAAGCAGCTTGAATTTGAATTTGAATTTGAATTTGAGAGAGAGAGAGAGAGAGAGAGAGAGAGAGAGAGAGAGAGAGAGAGAGAGAGAGAGAGAGAGAGAGAGAGAGAGAGAGAGAGAGAGAGAGAGAGAGAGAGAGAGAGAGAGAGAGAGAGAGAGAGAGAGAGAGAGAGAGAGAGAGAGAGAGAGAGAGAGAGAGAGAGAGAGAGAGAGAGAGAGAGAGAGAGAGAGAGAGAGAGAGAGAGAGAGAGAGAGAGAGAGAGAGAGAGAGAGAGAAATATAGACACACACAGAGACACACAGACACACAGAGATGCAGAGAGAGACACAGAGACACACAGACACAGATAGATGCAGAGAGAGACACACAGAGACAAAGACACATAGATAGATGCAGAGAGACACAAATACAGATTTTAAGAAAGGCATTGATGTTCATGGTTAGGTACATTCATGCAACGATTGTTATTTTTTCGCAAATGCACTTTTGTTAAATCATCCCCCGTTTTGCGAGGTTGGCTGTCTTTGTTAGGAACAAATAGTCTTCACACAGTTCGCAACGAGCCAGGCGGCCCAAACTGCTAAATACTGTATACCCTGACTCTGTTGCACAGAATGCAAGATAAGTGACACAATTTCCTTAGTTAAAATAAATTAATGTTAGCAGGCAATATTAACTAAATATGCAGGTTTAAAAAGATATACTTGTGTATTGATTTTAAGAAAGGCGTTGATGTTTATGGTTAGGTACATTGGTGCAACGATGGTGCTTTTTTCACGAATGCTTTTGTTAAATCAACCGTTTGGCAAAGTAGACTGTGATTCAATGATAAATTAACAGGCACCGCATCAATTATATGCAACGCAGGACAAGCTAGATAAACTAGTAATATCATCAACCATGTGTAGTTAACTAGTGATTATGTTAAGACTGATTGTTTTTATAAGATACATTTAATGCTCGCTAGCAACTTACCTTGGCTCCTTGCTGCACTCCCATGATCGGTGTCCATTACCGATTGTTATGAAAACTTGAAATCGGCCCTAATTAATCGGCCATTCCGATTAATCGGTCGACCTCTAATACCTATACACTGTAGCTCCGTAAATGTGCCTCCAACGATCAAAGCATCAAGGTTTTTTGGAAGTTAAACGAACTGATACCTCGTTGTTCAAGAAATCACAGTGCCGTTCTGAAACGCATCAAAGACTTGAATTATGTTCCCCTACCATAACTATGTTCCACTACCCTAACTATGTTCCCTTGCCCTAATTATGAGACTTCTGTGGGACACTAACTATCCCCTTATCTGAAGAGAGACTTCTGTGGCACACTAAATATCCCTTTAGCTGATGAGAGACTTCTGTGGGACACTAAATATCCCTTTAGCTGATGAAAGACTTCTGTGGGACACTAAATATCCCTTTAGCTGAAGAGAGACTTCTGCGGGACACTAAATATCTGAAGAGAGACTTCTGTGGGACACTAAATATCCCTTTAGCTAAAGAGAGACTTCTGTGGGACACTAAATATCCTTTTAGCTGAAGAGAGACATATGTGGGACACTAAATATCCTTTTAGCTGAAGAGAGACATAGAGAGACACTGATAGATGGGGAGGATCCAGCGGCGATGTTCCATTTATTACTGACATCCACTAAGAATTCCCTCATCAGCATTATCTTGCCTCTGTCCTGCTTCCTAGCTCCCAAACGTCCCTCTAGCAAAACTCTCCCACACCAGAGGTACCACTTTACCTTACTTCAGTTTTCTTTCCCAAGCCCTGTGGACAGGAGGGAAATCATTCTCAGAGTGTTTAGGGGAAAGGTTCTCCATGCCCGGCTCGCTGCCAAGTCCTTCATGAATAATCATGGTCTGTCCCGTAGCTTTAGTCAGGCATCGGGAGCTTAAGTCTCTAAAAGTGATATAACAGCCACTGATCCTTGTGAGAAGCCATAAAGAGCCAAGCTGCCCACTGGGCACAGTTCAGCGTCTAGCTTTGATTAACATTTGGTTGAGTTGTCAACTAATGCGAATTCAATGTGAAATCAACAAAACAGTTCACTATGTCATTGGATTTAGGTTAGAAGTTGGGCGGAAAGAAAGACTAAATTCCCTGAAGTTTATGATTTTCAGCAAATCCAAAAAGTTGATTCAATGTCATCACATTACATTTTTTTGTTGAAATGACGTGGAAACAATGTTGATTTAACCAGTTTTTGCCCATTGCGTCCACTCTTTGGAGATTTATCATGAACATGCTATCAGATCCTAGGTGGGAGCGGCGGAGAGCTCCACAATGTCATCTGCAAGCTGCCACCTGGCCGGGGCCAAAATTGAAAAATACATTATTTCATAAAGGGAGATTGAGTTTACATGCTATAAATCTATAGTGTCGTCTCTCTCGGAAACTCTAACGTTATCATATATATTTGTAGCTCTAGTTATGGCACAATTATGTACAGTACCTAAGGTTTTACAGAAATGTAAACTTCCTGTGAAGGCTAGAGGACACCATACTTGTGATAATGTACGAATTTGACCTTCCCCTTTTATTCAACAAGTACAATACAAATCATGGGAACAATACGATACAACAGTGTGTATTTTTCTGTCAGTGTCTCAAGGCATAAGTGTCTCCTACACTTGAAATATGCGCAAGCTGACATTTGTCATGAGTCTTGTCCTGGAGGCAGAACTAAGCGATTGAGGGTTTAAATGTGGAAGACACATTTCGGTTTAATGCATCCAGTTGTGCGACTGACTAGGTATCTTATTTCTCGTTCTCTTTCCCTTAGATAGGCCAGCTGCAAAGTAAAAATTGGCTATATTGTTATTGAATATGATTTTCTTTGTTTCTTTGTTTTTGGTCTTATTTTAAGGTTAGCTTTAGGGTTAGCAGTGTGGTTAAGGTTAGCTTTAGGGATAGCATTGTGGTAAAGGTTAGCTTTAGGGTTAGCATTGTGGTAAAGGTTAGCTTTAGGGTTAGCAGTGTGTTTAAGGTTAGCTTTAGGGTTAGCAGTGTGGTTAAGGTTAGCTTTAGGGTTAGCAGTGTGGTTAAGGTTAGCTTTAGGGTTAGCAGTGTGGTTAAGGTTAGCTTTAGGGTTAGCAGTGTGGTTAAGGTTAGCTTTAGGGTTATGTTATATAAATAATCTAATATAAAGCGTTACTAGCAGACCAAAGCTCTGGTTAAACCGGAACCAACAGTTAGCAGTGTGGTTAAGGTTAGCTTTAGGCATTAGGGTTAGCAGTGTGGTTAAGGTTACGGTTAAAGTTAGGGTTAGGTTTAAAGTCTGATTTTGCGACTTTGTGGCTGTGCTAGGTAGTGACCACTCTGCCTCCAGAAAAAGATTCATGAGGGAAAATGCTAACATGCGAAATATGCCCTACACTTAATTAGCTAGCAGAATTAATGGAGTCAACATTTTTTTCCTGAATCTTAATGGGAGCACAAGTGGATTAACCATCACCGCTTCCATGTTAACCCATAAAGAGAGGAGGTTTACTAACTAGGCCTGGTCCTGGACTGCTCATTTGGTAAGAGCGTTGTGCCAACAACTCCAAGGTATGACCTCGCTGTACAGTAGGTAACTATTTATAAAATATTCTGCTAAATGGCAAATATCATTATATTAACTCTGGGTGTTGCATGATGAAACATGGGGAAATAGACTTCTCCTCCCAATTTATCGGACAGAGCTTCAGCAAATCCAGCATGTCTTCACAGATCCACTGAAGAGCTTTCTCCCTTTGGGGAAGCCATGAAAGGCAAGGGAGGAGAGACGGTAGGAGGTCAAAGACCTCTGCCAGGGACCAGCAAGTATCTGATGGAGGACCGAAGGTATTCTGAATGACAGTGGCTGTGTCCGAAACGGCCCCTTATTCCCTCTATAGTGGAGTACTTCTGATCCTAGATAGCAAGCTGTCATTGGTCAAAACATATAGACTCAATGGTTGCTAAAATGGGGAGAGATCTGTCCATGATAAGGCGTTGCTCTGCAACCAGGCAGGTCCAACAGGTCCTAGATTTGTCACAACTGGACTACTGCCCAGTGTGGTCATGTGCGGCACAGAAGGCCAGTTGGTCCAGAACGGAAGGTTACAAACTGTCTGTTCAAGCAGTTGGCATACAGTTTGAACACCCATCGGTATCACATAAGACATTCAACCAGAAGTCTCTTCACAGTCCCCAGGTCCAGAACAGAGACTGGGAAACTCACAGTATTAAATAGAGCCATAACTGATCAATGCACACACACACACACACACACACACACACACACACACACACACACACACACACACACACACACACACACACACACACACACACACACACACACACTACATGTTCATGTTTTTAAGTGTATGTAAACTGTAAAGTATTTTGTCTGTAATGTATTTTTCAATATGTGTCGGACCTCAGTAAAACTAGCTGTCGCCATTGGCGTCGGCTAATGGGGATCCTAATGAATAAAATCATGTCATAATCAAAAAGCCATGACTACATGGAACTCTCAGCCAACCCAGGTAACTCAAGCTAGCAATAAATACAGATTCAAAAAGCAGATAAAATAACCTTTACGGCACGACCGGGACACACATTTTTATATATTGTGTATTGTAGTATGTAGTGCATTATAGGCCGTCATTGTAAATAACAATTTGTTCTTAACTGACTTGCCTAGTTAAATATTTATTTTAAGTATTATGTATTGTATTACGTAGTGTTATGTATATTATACATTTGTTTTTATTTGTTGTGTTCTGTTTCCTGTTTGGAACCCAGGAAGACTAGCCGCTGCCTTGGCGACAGCTAATTGGGAATCCTAATAAAATACTAAATACTAAACTCAAAAACCGAATCTCACTGGGAGTTGACCCCACCTACATTAGCAGTGATGTCAGCTAAAAGACATGAGAAGAACCGAGGGTATGGTTACCTAGGCCCAGAGAAAACAGCTGTCGTGGTGATGGAACGAGAAGAACCGAGGGTATGGTTAACTAGGCCCAGAGAAAACAGCTGTCGTGGTGATGGAACGAGAAGAACCGAGGGTATGGTTAACTAGGCCCAGAGAAAACAGCTGTTGTGGTGATGGAATGAGAAGAACCAAGGGTATGGCTAACTAGGCCCAGAGAAAACAGCTGTTGTGGTGATGGAATGAGAAGAATCGAGGGTATTGTTAACTAGGCCCAGAGAAAACAGCTGCCGTGATGATGGAACGAGAAGAACTGAGGGTATTGTTAACTAGGCCCAGAGAAAACAGCTGTCGTGATGATGGAACGAGAAGAACTGAGGGTATGGCTAACTAGGCCCAGAGAAAACAGCTGTTGTGGTGACGGCTACTGTGAGTAAATGGCTATTCCCTATGAGGTGCACTACTTTTTAACAGGGCCCAAAGAGAATGCTCTATGTAGGGAATAGGGTGCCATTTGGGATGCAGAAGAGCCAGTAAAGCCGGAGATCTAAGATATTTTTCTGAGGTCTGCTGAGATACGCAACAATCAAAACCCTCCAGGCCTCAGGGACTTAGATTTGTCGTAATATTGTTGCTCACATTGCAGATCAATACAGAGCAAACATTATAAATAGCACATTTGTTTCAATAGAGTAGCCAACGTCTCTTTACTTTATTCAGGTCATCTGTCATCTGACGGTCTCAGTTCAACTAGAGAGCAGAGAGGGTGAAGAGGGAGCTGTGACCTCTATCAGGGGTCATTGGTGACACTGAATGAGGCTTAATCAGTTCCCTCTCTATCTCTCCCTCTTCTCCTCTTCTCTTCTCTCTCTCTTTCTCTCTCCTCTCTCACACACTCTCTCTCTCCTCTTATCTCTCTTTCTTCTCTCTCTCTCTTCTCTTTTCTTTCTTTCTCTCTCTCACACTCTCTCTCTCTTCTTATCTCTCTTTCTTCTCTCTCTCTCTTCTCTTTTCTTTCTTTCTCTCTCTCACACACACACGCATGCTTTCTTAGTGACATTGTCTTATGTTATGATTGCCTTGTTTGCATTCCATATGTGTTATTTTATAGTTTTGATGTCTTCATTATTATTCTACAATATAGAAAATAGTAAAATAAAGAAAAATTCTGGACTGAGTAGGTTTGTCCAAACTTTTGACTGGTACTGTACTTCTTTTTACTGTTATCGTAGGGAGAACTTATTATACACGCCCCCACACAGAGACATCTCACTGCATTCACAGCACCAAACACCTGGTGAGACCCACAGTAAACCTCAAAAGCATGACTAACCTCCTCCCCCTCCTCCTCCACCTCTCCTCATCTACCTCTCCTCCTCCCCCTCCTCCTCTACTTCTCCTCCTCTACTTCTCCTCCTCTACTTCTCCTCCTCTACTTCTCCTCCTCTACTTCTCCTCCTCTACCTCACCTCCTTTACCTCTACTACATAGCCAATCACTTCTGTCACAAAGCAAAAAGAGAGCAACAAGCACGGAGGGCAGTGCAGGTCACCTGCCACGTACATGAGAGTTGCTGCTAATACATACAGCATGGTCAGAAAAGGAGAGAGAAGAGGAGAGGGGGCTGTTGAAGTGTGCACAAGCAAAACAGAGATGTTCAAGATTACCCAGTCAGTTACACAACCTAGTAAAACAGCTTAATGTGGTGAATCAACAGACCAGCTACCGGCCAGAATAGAATAGAAAAATTATTATATGGCTGTGACAATCTTTTCATATTTATGATGTGACTACTATCATGTTAATCGATGTGTGAAACACGCACAAATGTACACTGTCACGGCCATCACCGAAGGTGGCTCCCCTTCCCGTTCGGGTGGCGCTCGGCGGTCGTCGTCACCGATCCCTTTTCCCCTTTTCGTTTTGTTTGGTCTAATTGTTTTCACCTGTTCCTTGTTTGGGGGTTTGAGTTGGGGTTATTTAAGTTCAGTTGGCCCGTCTGTGTGTGTGCGGGCTTGTTTGCTGTTTTTGGTTCAGGAGTGTCCTTTTCATTTATGTCTGCTTACAGCGTGTGTACCGGTGTTGTACATTTAGGAGTGTTTTACGCCTGTGTTCGGCGTTACCCTCTTTTTGTTCGCTGTTGTTGGTCCGGAATAAATGGCTTTCCAAATCCTCTGCTCTCTGCGCCTGAATCCACACCCATCACTCTTCTAAGCTTTACATACACACACACACCGCACACACACTCACACACACACACACACATTGACTGTCTGCTACATATGGAGATCAGTGGTGTTAAACAGAACAAATTGTGCATCATGTTTGCAAACACGTCTTCTCTGGTCTGTTCTAGTCTGGTGTAGTCTGCTCTGGTTAGGTCTGCTCTGGTCTGGTCTAGTCTGGTTAGGTCTGCTCTGGTCTGTTCTAGTCTGGTGTAGTCTGCTCTGGTTAGGTCTGCTCTGGTCTGGTCTAGTCTGGTTAGGTCTGCTCTGGTCTGGTCTAGTCTGGTTAGGTGTGCTCTGGTCTTGTGTAGTCTGGTCTGGTCTGGTGTAGTCTGGTCTGTTGTAGTCTGCTCTGGTCTGTTGTTGTCTAGTCTAGTCTGGTGTCATCTGGTCTGGTCTGGTGTAGTCTGCCCTGGTCTGTTGTCGTCTAGTCTAGTCTGGTGTCATCTGGTCTGGTCTGGTGTAGTCTGCTCTGGTCTGGTGTAGTCTGGTCTGTTGTAGTCTGCTCTGGTCTGGTGTCGTCTGGTCTGGTGTAGTCTTGTCTAGTCTAGTCTAGTCTTTTCAATGACGACCAAGGAACAATTTGTTAACTGCCTTGTCCAGGGGCAGTTTCAAATAAAGTATTAGAGAAAATTGTTGAGGTTCAGGAACATAGGCATGGTGGATCATACCTTTACGAGAGAGAGAGAGAGAGAGAGAGAGAGAGAGAGAGAGAGAGAGAGAGAGAGAGAGAGAGAGAGAGAGAGAGAGAGAGAGAGAGAGAGAGAGAGAGAGAGAGAGAGAGAGAGAGAGAGAGAGAGAGAGAGAGAGAGAGAGAGAGAGAGAGAGAGAGAGAGAGAGAGAGAGAGAGAGAGAGAGAGAGAGAGAGAGAGAGAGAGAGAGAGAGAGAGAGAGAGAGAGAGAGAGAGAGAGATGAATAATACTGTTCCTTCTCTTCCTCCTCACAGTTCAGAGAAAGCCATATTTAAAGGAAACAATCCAACGGAAACACAGTAGAGGCCAAACCAAACACAATACACTTTGAAACAAAGCACAGATTAAGAGTAAAAAAAACAACATATATATAATTATATATATCTGTGTAAATTAGGCTATTGGATAGCGGTACCTCCTCATGCATTTTAATCATTTTGAAGCCCTTTGTTCTTTTCCATTAACTCTACACTACTGCTTACTCATTATGCCACGATTACATTATGCCAAGATGACATGAGTTGGGGTCGTGTGTGTGTGTGTGTGTGTGTGTGTGTGTGAGAGAAGAAAAAAAAGCTGTGAAGCTGTGAATGTCAGACAGAGCCAGGACAGAGTCAGCTAGCTGTTAGCTTTTAGACACACTGACCTTAAAGCCCCAGCTGGTCAAGACAACCCCCTGGGATAGGTATTACTCAGACATGAGCGGACATAACAGAGGCGTGCTGCTGAGCAACACAAACTGCTGAAGCGTTACGTGGCGTCTCCTGATGAGTATGTAGCTCATGTTACTGTTGTACTGGATCTGTACAACTGGATTCTGAGCTAGCTATGTAGCAAAAATAATTCATTATGGCTTCCAGAATAGTGTTGAAGGATTCTGAGCTAGCTAGGTAGCACAAAGAATTCATTATGGCTTCCAGAACAGTGTTGAAGGATTCTGAGCTAGCTAGGTAGCAAAAATAATTCATTATGGCTTCCAGAATAGTGTTGAAGGATTCTGAGCTAGCTAGGTAGCAAAAATAATTCATTATGGCATCCAGAATAGTGTTGAATGATTCTGAGCTAGCTAGGTAGCACAAATTATTCATTATGGCTTCCAGAATAGTGCTGAAGGCGCCTGACTGTTGCAGTAGTACACCGTGAAACAACGCTGACTGTATAGCCCTGACTGTTGCAGTAGTACACTGTAAAACATGTTGGCACAAAAAAATGGGGTTAATTCACACCCAGAAGGTAGAAAAGAGTTTAAACAGGGGGACTTTCAAAGAAAGGAGAAAAGAGGAAAGACAGAATGAGAGAATAGGTTTAGTAGTGCATCAATTATACAGTACATCATATATACAGTATAAATAGATAATAACCTAGGTTTGATTAATATAGTAGTGAAATTACATTGAGCAATGCATAGCCTACAGTGCGGTTACAACAGCACAGTGGTTTAAAGCACTTAAGTAAAAATACTTGAAAGTACTACTTAAGTAGTTTCTTTGGGGTATCTGTACTTTACTTTACTGTTTATATTTCTTGACAACTTTTACTCCACTGCATTCCTAAGGAAAATACTGTACTTTTTACTCCATACATTTCCTCGTTAGATTTTAAATGCCCAGGCAGAACAGCAATATGGTCCAATTCATGCACCTATCAACATAACAGGTTGTCATCCCTACTGTATCTGATGTGGCAGATTCATTAAACATAAATACTGGTGTTTGAAAATGATGTCTGATTGTTGGAGTGTGTCCCTGGCTGACTGTAAATGATGTCTGATTGTTGGAGTGTGTCCCTGGCTGACTGTAAATGATGTCTGATTGTTGGAGTGTGCCCCTGGCTGACTGTAAATGATGTCTGATTGTTGGAGTACGCCCCTGGCTGACTGTAAATGATGTCTGATTGTTGGAGTGTGCCCCTGCCTGACTGTAAATGATGTCTGATTGTTGGAGTGTGCCCCTGGCTGACTGTAAATGATGTCTGATTGTTGGAGTGTGCCACTGGCTGACTGTAAATGATGTCTGATTGTTGGAGTGTGCCCCTGGCTGACTGTAAATGATGTCTGATTGTTGGAGTGTGCCCCTGGCTGACTGTAAATGATGTCTGATTGTTGGAGTGTGCCCCTGGCTGACTGTAAATGATGTCTGATTGTTGGAGTGTGCCCCTGGCTGACTGTAAATTATGTCTGATTGTTGTAGTGTGCCCCTGGCTGACTGTAAATGATGTCTGAGTGTTGGAGTGTGCCCCTGGCTGACTGTAAATGATGTCTGATTGTTGGAGTGTGCCCCTGGCTGACTGTAAATTATGTCTGATTGTTGGAGTGTGCCCCTGGCTGACTGTAAATGATGTCTGATTGTTGGAGTGTGCCCCTGGCTGACTGTAAATGATGTCTGATTGTTGGAGTACGCCCCTGGCTGACTGTAAATGATGTCTGATTGTTGGAGTGTGCCCCTGCCTGACTGTAAATGATGTCTGATTGTTGGAGTGTGCCCCTGGCTGACTGTAAATGATGTCTGATTGTTGGAGTGTGCCACTGGCTGACTGTAAATTATGCCTGATTGTTGGAGTGTGCCCCTGGTTGACTGTAAATGATGTCTGATTGTTGGAGTATGCCCCTGGCTGACTGTAAATGATGTCTGATTGTTGGAGTGTGCCACTGCCTGACTGTAAATGATGTCTGATTGTTGGAGTGTGCCCCTGGTTGACTGTAAATGATGTCTGATTGTTGGAGTGTGCCCCTGGCTGACTGTAAATCATGCCTGATTGTTGGAGTGTGCCCCTGGTTGACTGTAAATGATGTCTGATTGTTGGAGTATGCCCCTGCCTGACTGTAAATGATGTCTGATTGTTGGAGTGTGCCCCTGCCTGACTGTAAATGATGTCTGATTGTTGGAGTGTGCCCCTGGCTGACTGTAAATGATGTCTGATTGTTGGAGTGTGCCACTGCCTGACTGTAAATGATGTCTGATTGTTGGAGTACGCCCCTGGCTGACTGTAAATGATGTCTGATTGTTGGAGTGTGCCCCTGGCTGACTGTAAATGATGTCTGATTGTTGGAGTGTGCCCCTGGCTGACTGTAAATGATGTCTGATTGTTGGAGTGTGCCCCTGCCTGACTGTAAATGATGTCTGATTGTTGGAGTACGCCCCTGGCTGACTGTAAATGATGTCTGATTGTTGGAGTGTGTCCCTGGCTGACTGTAAATGATGTCTGATTGTTGGAGTGTGCCCCTGGCTGACTGTAAATGATGTCTGATTGTTGGAGTGTGCCCCTGGTTAACTGTAAATGATGTCTGATTGTTGGAGTGTGCCCCTGGCTGACTGTAAATGATGTCTGATTGTTGGAGTGTGCCCCTGGCTGACTGTAAATGATGTCTGATTGTTGGAGTGTGCCCCTGGCTGACTGTAAATGATGTCTGATTGTTGGAGTGTGCCCCTGGCTGACTGTAAATGATGTCTGATTGTTGTAGTGTGCCCCTGGCTGACTGTAAATGATGTCTGAGTGTTGGAGTGTGCCCCTGGCTGACTGTAAATGATGTCTGATTGTTGGAGTGTGCCCCTGGCTGACTGTAAATGTAAAAAACAAGAACATGGTGCCTTCTGCTTAATATCAGGAATTTGATGCATATCATTTACTTTAACGGTGTGCTTTTACTCAAGTATGACAATTGAGTACTTTTTCCACCACAATACTTAAGTACATTTAAAACCCTGATTCTTTTAGACTTTTACTCAAGTAGCATTTTACTGGGTAACTTTCACTTTTACTTAAGTCATTTTCTATTAAAGGTATCTTTACTTTTACTCAAGTATGACAACTGGGTACTTTTTCAACCACTGTAACAGCATATCTAATATAAAGGCCAACAATTTAGGTTAGGATCAAGTTGTGACAATGAAGGGTTTAGACTGTAATTGAACAACACACCAAAAGCTTGAATCAATGCATTTCAAGTGTTCATTTCGAAGAACTACACTGATTGAATATAGAGTAGCTTGTTACTGTAATGTATATTGAGTACCAAGTACCTCTGTGTTCATAAAAATGCATTATTTTATTTTTGCTAGAGATCACTGTAGCCTCCATTCCCAGAGGGAATAGCAATAACAGCATGTGGATAATCAAGCAACATATTTGAAATTCTTTCTAAAATACGTCAATAACGCAAATAAGCTACTAATTCTGTCAATATCATATATGCTACGCATCCCAATTTCTTGGTAGTACAGTACAACTGAAAATATAGGAAAAGAATGCCGTCATCGTCAAAGCTGAGCCTGTGACTATATGCAGGCTCACGCCCATACCGTCTTGTTAGTTACATCGCGCTGTCGTGTTGAATTACTGTTTACTATTTATTCATGTCCAGATAAGAGCTGGCATTTGTATGTGTTAGAAATAGTGCTTCTTCACATTCATGCTTAGACCCGAGACATTATGTTGTTTATTTAGCCTAAAAAACACTGTTTAGCTTGTAACATTTCTGCCACAACTTACCGGCTTGAAGAGTCTAGTGACGTAACATAACATTTTGTGCTAATTAAAATGCATTTTACGGTACAATTTCCAATTACAATTACATGTGTTGATGTAAAAAATAAATGCGTATTTGATCTGGTTTTGAGGTGTCTGTGTGGATCGTTGCTACCGGAACTCCTATAGGATCATTTCCGGTTGACTTTGCATTGTGTTTCTCCTGTCTTTTGTCATTTGAAAGCTTTTTGAACACCATCTATTTTTGCCTTAGAATTCTGGAGTGTATAGTTTTTACACTGTGACCCTACCACTGTAAATAAAACCCTCATTATTTATACCACTAGTCCATCTGTTGTCCAACTGTGTGCTCCAACCAACTAACTAGGCCAGGGATAGGCAACTCCAGTCCTCGGGGGCCTGATAGTGACACACTTTTGCCAAAGTCCCTGTACCACACCTGACTCCAATAATCAACTAATCATTGTCTTCAGTTTAGAAAGCAGTTAGTTTAATCAGGTGTGTTAGTTATAGGGCTGAGGGGGAAGAGTGACAACAGTCAGGAGTTGCCCATCCCTGAACTAGGCTGTCGGGTCTGTTATTCATAAGAAAAGTGATTCCAACCAAACCCTCATACCCAGAATACTCTGTGTCTGTGGATTCCCATACAGTACCTGTCTGCTGACAGGGCATAATCAGTGGGCATTGCTTGGCTGGTGCTCCAAACACAAAGACGTGCAAATTTTCATTAATCAGAATACACAGAGAGAGGCAGGCAGGGAGACCAGGCTGGACCTCACAGTCCCAGGTCTCAGATAACAGAGAGAGGCAGGCAGGGGGACCAGGCTGGACCTCACAGTCCCAGGTCTCAGATAACAGAAAGAGGCAGGCAGGGGGACCAGGCTGGACCTCACAGTCCCAGGTCTCAGATAACAGAGAGAGACAGGCAGGGGGACCAGGCTGGGCCTCTCACAGCCCCAGGCCTCAGATAACAGAGAGAGGCAGGCAGGCTGCACCTCATAGTCCCAGGTTCCTAAACTAGGCCAAATGTACTGTAGTCTTCTGCACTGCTGTTGTTCAGCACCACGGAGAGCAGCACAGGGAGAAGCTGCTTAGAGTCATACTAACGGCTCATATAATGTAGGGTTATCCAAATAAGGTCTTGCACCCCCCCCCCCCCCCCCCCACCCCCCCACTGAATTCATGCAGTAGCCAGTTTGTCAATGAGCATCCTAACCATTGCGAACAGTTATCAGACAGTAACCAGTTTGTCATCCTAACCATTGTGAACAGTTATCAGACAGTAACCAGTTTGTCATCCTAACCATTGTGAACAGTCAACAGACAGTAACCAGTTTGTCATCCTAACCATTGTTAACAGTTATCAGACAGTAACCAGTTTGTCATCCTAACCATTGTTAACAGTTATCAGACAGTAACCAGTTTGTCATCCTAACCATTGTGAACAGTTATCAGACAGTAACCAGTTTGTCATCCTAACCATTGTGAACAGTTATCAGACAGTAACCAGTTTGTCATCCTAACCATTGTTAACAGTTATCAGACAGTAACCAGTTTGTCATCCTAACCATTGTGAACAGTTATCAGACAGTAACCAGTTTGTCATCCTAACCATTGTGAACAGTCAACAGACAGTAACCAGTTTGTCATCCTAACCATTGTGAACAGTTATCAGACAGAAACCAGTTTGTCATCCTAACCATTGTGAACAGTCAACAGACAGTAACCAGTTTGTCATCCTAACCATTGTGAACAGTTATCAGACAGTAACCAGTGTGTCATCCTAACCATTGTGAACAGTTATCAGACAGAAACCAGTTTGTCATCCTAACCATTGTGAACAGTTATCAGACAGTAACCAGTTTGTCATCCTAACCATTGTTAACAGTCAACAGACAGTAACCAGTTTGTCATCCTAACCATTGTGAACAGTCAACAGACAGTAACCAGTTTGTCATCCTAACCATTGTGAACAGTTATCAGACAGTAACCAGTTTGTCATTCTAACCATTGTGAACAGTTATCAGACAGTAACCAGTTTGTCATCCTAACCATTGTGAACAGTCAACAGACAGTAACCAGTTTGTCATCCTAACCATTGTGAACAGTTATCAGACAGTAACCAGTTTGTCATCCTAACCATTGTGAACAGTCAACAGACAGTAACCAGTTTGTCATCCTAACCATTGTGAACAGTCAACAGACAGTAACCAGTTTGTCATCCTAACCATTGTGAACAGTCAACAGACAGTAACCAGTTTGTCATCCTAACCATTGTTAACAGTCAACAGACAGTAACCAGTTTGTCATCCTAACCATTGTGAACAGTCAACAGACAGTAACCAGTTTGTCATCCTAACCATTGTGAACAGTTATCAGACAGTAACCAGTTTGTCATCCTAACCATTGTGAACAGTTATCAGACAGTAACCAGTTTGTCATCCTAACCATTGTGAACAGTTATCAGACAGTAACCAGTTTGTCATCCTAACCATTGTTAACAGTTATCAGACAGTAACCAGTTTGTCATTCTAACCATTGTGAACAGTCAACAGACAGTAACCAGTTTGTCATCCTAACCATTGTGAACAGTTAACAGACAGTAACCAGTTTGTCATCCTAACCATTGTGAACAGTTATCAGACAGTAACCAGTTTGTCATCCTAACCATTGTGAACAGTCAACAGACAGTAACCAGTTTGTCATCCTAACCATTGTGAACAGTTATCAGACAGTAACCAGTTTGTCATCCTAACCATTGTGAACAGTCAACAGACAGTAACCAGTTTGTCATCCTAACCATTGTGAACAGTTATCAGACAGTAACCAGTTTGTCATCCTAACCATTGTGAACAGTTATCAGACAGTAACCAGTTTGTCATCCTAACCATTGTGAACAGTTATCAGACAGTAACCAGTTTGTCATCCTAACCATTGTGAACAGTCAACAGACAGTAACCAGTTTGTCATCCTAACCATTGTGAACAGTCAACAGACAGTAACCAGTTTGTCATCCTAACCATTGTGAACAGTTATCAGACAGTAACCAGTTTGTCATCCTAACCATTGTTAACAGTCAACAGACAGTAACCAGTTTGTCATCCTAACCATTGTGAACAGTTATCAGACAGTAACCAGTTTGTCATCCTAACCATTGTGAACAGTCAACAGACAGTAACCAGTTTGTCATCCTAACCATTGTGAACAGTCAACAGACAGTAACCAGTTTGTCATCCTAACCATTGTGAACAGTTATCAGACAGTAACCAGTTTGTCATCCTAACCATTGTTAACAGTTATCAGACAGAAACCAGTTTGTCATCCTAACCATTGTTAACAGTTATCAGACAGTAACCAGTTTGTCATCCTAACCATTGTGAACAGTCAACAGACAGTAACCAGTTTGTCATCCTAACCATTGTGAACAGTTATCAGACAGAAACCAGTTTGTCATCCTAACCATTGTTAACAGTCAACAGACAGTAACCAGTTTGTCATCCTAACCATTGTTAACAGTTATCAGACAGTAACCAGTTTGTCATCCTAACCATTGTTAACAGTTATCAGACAGTAACCAGTTTGTCATCCTAACCATTGTGAACAGTCAACAGACAGTAACCAGTTTGTCATCCTAACCATTGTTAACAGTCAACAGACAGTAACCAGTTTGTCATCCTAACCATTGTGAACAGTTATCAGACAGTAACCAGTTTGTCATCCTAACCATTGTGAACAGTCAACAGACAGTAACCAGTTTGTCATCCTAACCATTGTGAACAGTCAACAGACAGTAACCAGTTTGTCATCCTAACCATTGTGAACAGTCAACAGACAGTAACCAGTTTGTCATCCTAACCATTGTGAACAGTCAACAGACAGTAACCAGTTTGTCATCCTAACCATTGTGAACAGTCAACAGACAGTAACCAGTTTGTCATCCTAACCATTGTGAACAGTCAACAGACAGTAACCAGTTTGTCATCCTAACCATTGTGAACAGTCAACAGACAGTAACCAGTTTGTCATCCTAACCATTGTGAACAGTCAACAGACAGTAACCAGTTTGTCATCCTAACCATTGTGAACAGTCAACAGACAGAAACCAGTTTGTCATCCTAACCATTGTGAACAGTTATCAGACAGTAACCAGTTTGTCATCCTAACCATTGTTAACAGTCAACAGACAGTAACCAGTTTGTCATCCTAACCATTGTGAACAGTTATCAGACAGTAACCAGTTTGTCATCCTAACCATTGTTAACAGTCAACAGACAGTAACCAGTTTGTCATCCTAACCATTGTGAACAGTCAACAGACAGTAACCAGTTTGTCATCCTAACCATTGTGAACAGTTATCAGACAGAAACCAGTTTGTCATCCTAACCATTGTGAACAGTCAACAGACAGTAACCAGTTTGTCATCCTAACCATTGTGAACAGTTATCAGACAGTAACCAGTGTGTCATCCTAACCATTGTGAACAGTTATCAGACAGAAACCAGTTTGTCATCCTAACCATTGTGAACAGTTATCAGACAGTAACCAGTTTGTCATCCTAACCATTGTTAACAGTCAACAGACAGTAACCAGTTTGTCATCCTAACCATTGTGAACAGTCAACAGACAGTAACCAGTTTGTCATCCTAACCATTGTGAACAGTTATCAGACAGTAACCAGTTTGTCATTCTAACCATTGTGAACAGTTATCAGACAGTAACCAGTTTGTCATCCTAACCATTGTGAACAGTCAACAGACAGTAACCAGTTTGTCATCCTAACCATTGTGAACAGTTATCAGACAGTAACCAGTTTGTCATCCTAACCATTGTGAACAGTCAACAGACAGTAACCAGTTTGTCATCCTAACCATTGTGAACAGTCAACAGACAGTAACCAGTTTGTCATCCTAACCATTGTGAACAGTCAACAGACAGTAACCAGTTTGTCATCCTAACCATTGTTAACAGTCAACAGACAGTAACCAGTTTGTCATCCTAACCATTGTGAACAGTCAACAGACAGTAACCAGTTTGTCATCCTAACCATTGTGAACAGTTATCAGACAGTAACCAGTTTGTCATCCTAACCATTGTGAACAGTTATCAGACAGTAACCAGTTTGTCATCCTAACCATTGTGAACAGTTATCAGACAGTAACCAGTTTGTCATCCTAACCATTGTTAACAGTTATCAGACAGTAACCAGTTTGTCATTCTAACCATTGTGAACAGTCAACAGACAGTAACCAGTTTGTCATCCTAACCATTGTGAACAGTTAACAGACAGTAACCAGTTTGTCATCCTAACCATTGTGAACAGTTATCAGACAGTAACCAGTTTGTCATCCTAACCATTGTGAACAGTCAACAGACAGTAACCAGTTTGTCATCCTAACCATTGTGAACAGTCAACAGACAGTAACCAGTTTGTCATCCTAACCATTGTTAACAGTTATCAGACAGTAACCAGTTTGTCATCCTAACCATTGTGAACAGTTATCAGACAGTAACCAGTTTGTCATCCTAACCATTGTGAACAGTTATCAGACAGTAACCAGTTTGTCATCCTAACCATTGTGAACAGTCAACAGACAGTAACCAGTTTGTCATCCTAACCATTGTGAACAGTTATCAGACAGTAACCAGTTTGTCATCCTAACCATTGTTAACAGTCAACAGACAGTAACCAGTTTGTCATCCTAACCATTGTTAACAGTTATCAGACAGTAACCAGTTTGTCATCCTAACCATTGTGAACAGTCAACAGACAGTAACCAGTTTGTCATCCTAACCATTGTTAACAGTTATCAGACAGAAACCAGTTTGTCATCCTAACCATTGTTAACAGTTATCAGACAGTAACCAGTTTGTCATTCTAACCATTGTGAACAGTTATCAGACAGTAACCAGTTTGTCATCCTAACCATTGTGAACAGTCAACAGACAGTAACCAGTTTGTCATCCTAACCATTGTGAACAGTCAACAGACAGTAACCAGTTTGTCATCCTAACCATTGTGAACAGTTATCAGACAGTAACCAGTTTGTCATCCTAACCATTGTGAACAGTCAACAGACAGTAACCAGTTTGTCATCCTAACCATTGTGAACAGTCAACAGACAGTAACCAGTTTGTCATCCTAACCATTGTGAACAGTCAACAGACAGAAACCAGTTTGTCATCCTAACCATTGTG
The DNA here is from genome assembly GCF_013265735.2 of Oncorhynchus mykiss. Lineage (NCBI taxonomy): Eukaryota > Metazoa > Chordata > Actinopteri > Salmoniformes > Salmonidae > Oncorhynchus > Oncorhynchus mykiss. Next base: position 63,720,811 of record NC_048582.1, read on the forward strand.
AACAGTTATCAGACAGTAACCAGTTTGTCATCCTAACCATTGTTAACAGTTATCAGACAGAAACCAGTTTGTCATCCTAACCATTGTTAACAGTTATCAGACAGTAACCAGTTTGTCATCCTAACCATTGTGAACAGTCAACAGACAGTAACCAGTTTGTCATCCTAACCATTGTGAACAGTTATCAGACAGAAACCAGTTTGTCATCCTAACCATTGTTAACAGTCAACAGACAGTAACCAGTTTGTCATCCTAACCATTGTTAACAGTTATCAGACAGTAACCAGTTTGTCATCCTAACCATTGTTAACAGTTATCAGACAGTAACCAGTTTGTCATCCTAACCATTGTGAACAGTCAACAGACAGTAACCAGTTTGTCATCCTAACCATTGTTAACAGTCAACAGACAGTAACCAGTTTGTCATCCTAACCATTGTGAACAGTTATCAAACAGTAACCAGTTTGTCATCCTAACCATTGTGAACAGTCAACAGACAGTAACCAGTTTGTCATCCTAACCATTGTGAACAGTCAACAGACAGTAACCAGTTTGTCATCCTAACCATTGTGAACAGTCAACAGACAGTAACCAGTTTGTCATCCTAACCATTGTGAACAGTCAACAGACAGTAACCAGTTTGTCATCCTAACCATTGTGAACAGTCAACAGACAGAAACCAGTTTGTCATCCTAACCATTGTGAACAGTTATCAGACAGTAACCAGTTTGTCATCCTAACCATTGTTAACAGTCAACAGACAGTAACCAGTTTGTCATCCTAACCATTGTGAACAGTTATCAGACAGTAACCAGTTTGTCATCCTAACCATTGTTAACAGTCAACAGACAGTAACCAGTTTGTCATCCTAACCATTGTGAACAGTCAACAGACAGTAACCAGTTTGTCATCCTAACCATTGTGAACAGTCAACAGACAGTAACCAGTTTGTCATCCTAACCATTGTGAACAGTCAACAGACAGTAACCAGTTTGTCATCCTAACCATTGTGAACAGTTATCAGACAGTAACCAGTTTGTCATCCTAACCATTGTGAACAGTTATCAGACAGTAACCAGTTTGTCATCCTAACCATTGTGAACAGTCAACAGACAGTAACCAGTTTGTCATCCTAACCATTGTGAACAGTTATCAGACAGAAACCAGTTTGTCATCCTAACCATTGTGAACAGTCAACAGACAGTAACCAGTTTGTCATCCTAACCATTGTGAACAGTTATCAGACAGTAACCAGTGTGTCATCCTAACCATTGTGAACAGTTATCAGACAGAAACCAGTTTGTCATCCTAACCATTGTTAACAGTCAACAGACAGTAACCAGTTTGTCATCCTAACCATTGTGAACAGTCAACAGACAGTAACCAGTTTGTCATCCTAACCATTGTGAACAGTTATCAGACAGTAACCAGTTTGTCATTCTAACCATTGTGAACAGTTATCAGACAGTAACCAGTTTGTCATCCTAACCATTGTGAACAGTCAACAGACAGTAACCAGTTTGTCATCCTAACCATTGTGAACAGTTATCAGACAGTAACCAGTTTGTCATCCTAACCATTGTGAACAGTCAACAGACAGTAACCAGTTTGTCATCCTAACCATTGTGAACAGTCAACAGACAGTAACCAGTTTGTCATCCTAACCATTGTGAACAGTCAACAGACAGTAACCAGTTTGTCATCCTAACCATTGTTAACAGTCAACAGACAGTAACCAGTTTGTCATCCTAACCATTGTGAACAGTCAACAGACAGTAACCAGTTTGTCATCCTAACCATTGTGAACAGTTATCAGACAGTAACCAGTTTGTCATCCTAACCATTGTGAACAGTTATCAGACAGTAACCAGTTTGTCATCCTAACCATTGTGAACAGTTATCAGACAGTAACCAGTTTGTCATCCTAACCATTGTTAACAGTTATCAGACAGTAACCAGTTTGTCATTCTAACCATTGTGAACAGTCAACAGACAGTAACCAGTTTGTCATCCTAACCATTGTGAACAGTTAACAGACAGTAACCAGTTTGTCATCCTAACCATTGTGAACAGTTATCAGACAGTAACCAGTATGTCATCCTAACCATTGTGAACAGTCAACAGACAGTAACCAGTTTGTCATCCTAACCATTGTGAACAGTCAACAGACAGTAACCAGTTTGTCATCCTAACCATTGTTAACAGTTATCAGACAGTAACCAGTTTGTCATCCTAACCATTGTGAACAGTTATCAGACAGTAACCAGTTTGTCATCCTAACCATTGTGAACAGTTATCAGACAGTAACCAGTTTGTCATCCTAACCATTGTGAACAGTCAACAGACAGTAACCAGTTTGTCATCCTAACCATTGTGAACAGTTATCAGACAGTAACCAGTTTGTCATCCTAACCATTGTTAACAGTCAACAGACAGTAACCAGTTTGTCATCCTAACCATTGTTAACAGTTATCAGACAGTAACCAGTTTGTCATCCTAACCATTGTGAACAGTCAACAGACAGTAACCAGTTTGTCATCCTAACCATTGTTAACAGTTATCAGACAGAAACCAGTTTGTCATCCTAACCATTGTTAACAGTTATCAGACAGTAACCAGTTTGTCATCCTAACCATTGTGAACAGTTATCAGACAGTAACCAGTTTGTCATCCTAACCATTGTGAACAGTCAACAGACAGTAACCAGTTTGTCATCCTAACCATTGTGAACAGTCAACAGACAGTAACCAGTTTGTCATCCTAACCATTGTGAACAGTCAACAGACAGTAACCAGTTTGTCATCCTAACCATTGTGAACAGTCAACAGACAGTAACCAGTTTGTCATCCTAACCATTGTTAACAGTTATCAGACAGTAACCAGTTTGTCATCCTAACCATTGTGAACAGTCAACAGACAGTAACCAGTTTGTCATCCTAACCATTGTGAACAGTCAACAGACAGTAACCAGTTTGTCATCCTAACCATTGTGAACAGTTATCAGACAGTAACCAGTTTGTCATCCTAACCATTGTGAACAGTCAACAGACAGTAACCAGTTTGTCATCCTAACCATTGTTAACAGTTATCAGACAGAAACCAGTTTGTCATCCTAACCATTGTTAACAGTTATCAGACAGAAACCAGTTTGTCATCCTAACCATTGTTAACAGTTATCAGACAGAAACCAGTTTGTCATCCTAACCATTGTGAACAGTCAACAGACAGTAACCAGTTTGTCATCCTAACCATTGTTAACAGTTATCAGACAGTAACCAGTTTGTCATCCTAACCATTGTTAACAGTTATCAGACAGTAACCAGTTTGTCATCCTAACCATTGTGAACAGTCAACAGACAGTAACCAGTTTGTCATCCTAACCATTGTTAACAGTTATCAGACAGAAACCAGTTTGTCATCCTAACCATTGTTAACAGTTATCAGACAGTAACCAGTTTGTCATCCTAACCATTGTTAACAGTTATCAGACAGTAACCAGTTTGTCATCCTAACCATTGTTAACAGTTATCAGACAGTAACCAGTTTGTCATCCTAACCATTGTGAACAGTCAACAGACAGTAACCAGTTTGTCATCCTAACCATTGTGAACAGTCAACAGACAGTAACCAGTTTGTCATCCTAACCATTGTGAACAGTCAACAGACAGTAGCCAGTTTGTCAATGAGCATCCTAACCATTGTTAACAGTTATCAGACAGTAACCAGTTTGTCATCCTAACCATTGTTAACAGTTATCAGACAGTAACCAGTTTGTCATCCTAACCATTGTGAACAGTCAACAGACAGTAACCAGTTTGTCATCCTAACCATTGTGAACAGTCAACAGACAGTAACCAGTTTGTCATCCTAACCATTGTGAACAGTTATCAGACAGTAACCAGTTTGTCATCCTAACCATTGTGAACAGTCAACAGACAGTAACCAGTTTGTCATCCTAACCATTGTTAACAGTTATCAGACAGAAACCAGTTTGTCATCCTAACCATTGTTAACAGTTATCAGACAGAAACCAGTTTGTCATCCTAACCATTGTTAACAGTTATCAGACAGAAACCAGTTTGTCATCCTAACCATTGTGAACAGTCAACAGACAGTAACCAGTTTGTCATCCTAACCATTGTTAACAGTTATCAGACAGTAACCAGTTTGTCATCCTAACCATTGTTAACAGTTATCAGACAGTAACCAGTTTGTCATCCTAACCATTGTGAACAGTCAACAGACAGTAACCAGTTTGTCATCCTAACCATTGTTAACAGTTATCAGACAGAAACCAGTTTGTCATCCTAACCATTGTTAACAGTTATCAGACAGTAACCAGTTTGTCATCCTAACCATTGTTAACAGTTATCAGACAGTAACCAGTTTGTCATCCTAACCATTGTTAACAGTTATCAGACAGTAACCAGTTTGTCATCCTAACCATTGTGAACAGTCAACAGACAGTAACCAGTTTGTCATCCTAACCATTGTGAACAGTCAACAGACAGTAACCAGTTTGTCATCCTAACCATTGTGAACAGTCAACAGACAGTAGCCAGTTTGTCAATGAGCATCCTAACCATTGTTAACAGTTATCAGACAGTAACCAGTTTGTCATCCTAACCATTGTTAACAGTTATCAGACAGTAACCAGTTTGTCATCCTAACCATTGTGAACAGTTATCAGACAGTAACCAGTTTGTCATCCTAACCATTGTTAACAGTTATCAGACAGTAACCAGTTTGTCATCCTAACCATTGTGAACAGTTATCAGACAGAAACCAGTTTGTCATCCTAACCATTGTGAACAGTCAACAGACAGTAACCAGTTTGTCATCCTAACCATTGTTAACAGTTATCAGACAGTAACCAGTTTGTCATCCTAACCATTGTTAACAGTTATCAGACAGTAACCAGTTTGTCATCCTAACCATTGTTAACAGTTATCAGACAGTAACCAGTTTGTCATCCTAACCATTGTTAACAGTTATCAGACAGTAACCAGTTTGTCATCCTAACCATTGTGAACAGTCAACAGACAGTAACCAGTTTGTCATCCTAACCATCTCACTAAAGAGGGATAAGCATCATATGTGAGAGAAGCCTAATGTTTCACACTAGCAGGTTTTCTACTCTAACTGTTGGAGGGTAAGTGACTGTGTCTCATCCTGCGGTGAACTGCTCCCACATTAAGGCTCATCCCGCTAATTATAGTTCTCACTGTTGTCTGCAATAATGCTAAATGGGTATTTTATGCTGATGGACCATATAACCAAGCCAAGCTGGAACAAGCTGGTCTAATGCAAGTGAAGCACCTTACCCAGTTTGAGTTTTCTCACATTGAGAGTGTGCCAATTTCTGTACTGTAGGGCCTGCAGGGCTTCCAAGCAGAAGAGATGATCTGATCTGCACTCCTGGAAAAAAACGAAGCGCAGAGTTCCGCAGAAGAAGAAGCGATGTACTACCAAAGAAGAAAATCATTTGCTCTAGCTCTTATTGCACCTCATCATTAGCATCTTTATTCATTTATCAAGAGCGGATCCACAACAGCAGAGGCATTACTTATTCAGTTCTTTCTTTTTTTAACTGTCTGAGAGAGAAACGTCTGTACTGACATAGTAACCTTGGAGCTTAACCCCAAAACTGTTGTGTTGACACCACCTCCTCTCAGAGAGACCCTGTGCAACCAGATGTGGCACCTAAAATAACTTTCCCATGTAGACTTTAAAATGTAAACTTTTATTGCTGAGCAGGACTGGAAAGTCCCATATGGCTTGAGATGTGAGAGACTGTGCTTCTTTTCTGTTTTTCCCTCCCCACTAAGACCACTCCCAGACAGTCCTAGCAAAATTCTTGCTTGAGAAATAGTGTTTTGCTAAAAAACTTTTTTTTGCACATTTTAATGGGAATCTATTACAGTAAGGTAGGCCTACTTAATTGTAAATTATTTGGTATTGATATAAACACATCTGCATTGGGCATTTAAACAAATTTCCTTATAAATAATGGCCACTGTAATGAGATGAACGAATTGTAATAGATAATAAATACAAGTCCTTCGCAAAAGAAACAAGACATGTATTTTCTATACTTAAACTGTTACTTGGGAGTTATTAGATACAAAGTGACAATATCACAGGAATGTCTCCACTTGTATCACAATAAAGGGAGGTGCTATGAATAGCTATTGAGGATTCCCATCGCATGGCATCAGACCGAGGCTCTGCATCTGTCCTTGTGCTCCTAGACCTTAGTGCTGCTTTTGATACCATCGATCACCACATTCTTTTGGAGAGATTGGAAACCCAAATTGGTCTACACCTGTCTGGGTTGTCTGGGTTGGCGCTCCCTCTTGGGTTGTACCGTGGCGGAGATCTTTGTGGGCTATACTCGGCCTTGTCTCAGGATGGTAAGTTGGTGGTTGAAGATATCCCTCTAGTGGTGTGGGGGCTGTGCTTTGGCAAAGTGGGTGGGGTTATATCCTTCCTGTTTGGCCCTGTCCGGGGGTGTCATTGGATGGGGCCATAGTGTCTCCTGACCCCTCCTGTCTCAGCCTCCAGTATTTATGCTGCAGTAGTTTATGTGTCGGGGGGGCTAGGGTCAGTGTGTTATATCTGGAGTACTTCTTCTGTCCTATCCGGTGTCCTGTGTGAATTTAACTATGGTCTCTCTAATTCTCTTTCTTTCTCTCTTTCTTTCTCTCTCTCTTTCTCTCTCTCAGAGGACCTGAGCCCTAGGACCATGCCTCAGGACTACCTGGCATGATGACTCCTTGCTGTCCCCAGGCCACCTGGCTGTGCTGCTGCTCCAGTTTCAACTGTTCTGCCTGTGATTATTATTATTTGACCATGCTGGTCATTTATGAACATTTGAACATCTTGGCCATGTTCTGTTATAATCTCCACCCGGCACAGCCAGAAGAGAACTGGCCACCCCACATAGCCTGGTTCCTCTCTTGGTTTCTTCCTAGGTTTTGGCCTTTCTAGGGAGTTTTTCCTAGCCACCGTGCTTCTACACCTGCATTGCTTGCTGTTTGGGGTTTTAGGCTGGGTTTCTGTACAGCACTTTGAGATATCAGCTGATGTACGAAGGGCTATATAAATACATTTGATTTGATTGCCGCTAATCTACATTTTCATGTGAGATTTTTAAAATAACAACTTCTGTGTGTGAGACTGGTAACTAACACGGATAAACATTTCAGAAGAGAAGAGCACAGCTAGTGAAAGCAAGAACAGAACATCCATGGAAATTACACAGAACAAAGGATGCCGTAGTAAACCTTAACAGTTCTAAAATAAAATTGTAAAAAAATATGTCACGTGCCGAATACAACAGGTGTTCAGCAGTCTTTTGACTTGGTGGTAGAAGCTGTTAAGAAGCCTTTTGGACCTAGACTTGATGCTCCGGTACCGCTTGTCGTGCGGTAGCGGAGAGTCTATGACTAGGGTGGTTTGAGTCTTTGACAATATTTAGAGCCTTCCTCTGACACCGTCTGGTATAGAGGTCCTGGATGGCAAGAAGCTTGGCCACAGTGATGTACTGGGCCGTACACACTGCCCTCTGTAGCGTCTTGTGGTCGGAGGTCGAGCAGTTGCCATACCAGACAGGATGCTCTCAATGATGCAGCTGTAGAACTTTATGAGGATCTGAGGACCCATGCCAAATATTTTCAGCCTCCTGAGGGGGAATAGGCTTTGTTGTGCCCTCTTTATGACAGTCTTGGTGTGTTTGGACCATAATAGTTTGTTGGTGATGTGGACACCAAGGAACTTGAAGCTCTCAACTGGCTCCACTACAGCCTCGTCAATGAAAATGGAGGTGTGCTCAGCCCTCCTTTTCCTAGAGTCAATAATCATCTATTTTGTCTTGATCACGTTGAGGGAGAGGTTGTTGTCCTGGTATCACACTGCCAGGTCTCTGACCTCCTCACTACAGGCTGTCTCATCGTTGTCGTGATAAGGCCTACAATTAAGAGACACTGCTGTCGGCAAACTTACTGATGGTGTTGGAGTCGTGCTTGGTCACACAGTCATGGGTGAACAGGGAGTACAGGAGGGGACTGAGCATGCACCCCGAGGGGCCCCTGTTTTGAGGATCAGCATGGCAGATGTGTTGTTGCCCACCCTTACCACCTGGATGCAGCCTGTCAGGAAGTCCAGGATCCAGTTGCAGAGGGAGGGGTTTTTGTCCCAGGGTCCACAGCTTAGTGATGAGCTTTGAGGGCACTATGGTGTTGAACACTGAGCTGTAGTCAATGAACAGCAGTCTCACGTAGGTGTTCCTTTTGTCCAGGTGGGAAAGGGCAGTGTGAAGTGCAATAGAGATTGCATCATATGGAAGATCAGTATGCAAATTGGGCTGGGACTAGGGTTTCTGGGATGATGGTGTTGATGTGAGCCATGACCAGCCTTTCAAAGCACTTCATGGATACAGACAGTAGTCATTTAGGTAGGTTACCTTAGTGTTCTTTGGCACAGGGACTATGGTGATCTGCTTGAAACATGTAGGTATTACAGCCTCGGCCAGGGACAGGTTAAAAATGTCAGTGAAGACACTTGTCAGTTGGTCAGCGCATGCTCGGAGTACACGTCCTGGTAATCCGTCTGGCCCTGCAGCCTTGTGAATGTTGACCTGTTTAAAGGTCTTACATCGACTACAGAGAGTATTAAGTTCTATAAGCATTATGCCAAGCATTATTATTCATTATCCCAAGCATTATTACTCATTAAGTCCAAACATGGAAAAACACAGTTTAAAAAATGCCTCTGTAAGTAACGATGAAAGCAAATAACTAACAAACAACTCTTCAATGAAACTCAAAAATTCCAGAATGTCCACAGCAACAGGCAGAATTGATGAGAGGAAGGGAAAAGAAATTAGCAGAAAGGAGGGGGAGAATGAAAATAACAAAAGCTTATCAGTAAACTGCAGAACATTTCAGATGTAACTGGGGAGTGGGGACTGGAGGGAGGGGTGTTAGACAGTGACAATGGCCATTTTAGTATCTGTACAAGTCCATCAGATAGAAAAGCATATTGATGGGACTACAGATAGCTTAGCGGTTAAGAGTGATGGGCCAAGAACCGAAAGGTCACTGGTTCAAATCCCCCCAGTTGACGTGTTGAAAAAATGTGTCCATGTTCCCTTGAGCAAGGCACTTAACTCTAATTCTAAGCCGCTCTGGATAAGAAGCATTTGTTAAATGACTAAGATGTAGATTACTCCTCTGACAGCAGTCTAGTCTCACAGTCAGTATCAACCATGCTTTTTTTGCAGCCCATATTTCAGTCACTATTCCAGGAGTATTATTTTAAATGCATATGGGCTACAAAACAAAATGTAATGTACCTGATCATGAAAGCAAAAGGAAAGGTGATACAGGGTTGTACATTGTACATTGTAAGTACAAGTGTTGTTTTATATAACAGTTTATGATGTTTCATTCAGTGGGCTATGATGCAATGATATATACTCTGGGCATCAACATGTGAAAATATAGACTCTGAAGTAGGCTTACTGTTAGCTGCAGTCATGCATTTATTCAATTTAAAATTCACCAAATCAAATGTTCTTCACTTCCAGGCTACCCTTCAAAATCATGTTTTTTTCAATCTCCGTCTGGAAGCATACAAAGGGGCGGATCCACTTAAGGATTTTTTTTCAATTTTTGCCTAAAATGACATACCCAAATCTAACTGCCTGTAGCTCAGGCCCTGAAGCAAGGATATGCATAATCTTGGTACCATTTGAAAGGAAACACTTTGAAGTTAGTGGAAATGTGAAAGGAATGTAGGAGAATATAACACAATAGATCTGGTAAAAGATAATACAAAGAAAAAAAAAACGTTATTTGTATTTTTTTGTACCATCAGCTTTGAAATGCAAGAGAAAGGCCATAATGTATTATTCCAGCCCAAGTGCAATTTAGATTTTGTCCACTAGATGGCAGCAGTGTATGTGCAACGTTTTAGACTGATCCATTAAACCATTGCATATATTTTCAAAATCCTGCACAACTAAATGTGTTTATTAAAATCTTTTCAAGATCAAAACTGTGCAGTCTCCTTAAACAATAGCATGGTATTCTTTCAGTGTAATAGCTACTGTATATTTTTTGTTTTACTAGGCCATTTTTTGAAGTCTTGCCCCGCTTTATCCTTGACTTTTCTTAAATAAGCCGATATAACACACTATCTGTGTTAGAATCGTGATATCACAAACAGAACTGGAGTTGTAACCAGTTTAACTAGGTCATTTTCAGGGGAATGTTTTTCCCCGGTTGCCCCTCCTTCTCCTAACGGTTCAAAGTGCAGTGCCCAGCTGTTAATCACACTGACAACGGAACCTAAACCACACCGAAACTAACTTAGAACATATAACAACACATTAAACAAATGGCGAGAAAGGGGGGAGAATGGGGTGAGATAATGAGCGAGGAAGTGAACGATGCATAATTATGTCATCACCAATTGTGTTCCACCACCAATTTGAATTCTAATCTCAGAATGTTATGGACCCTATATCATTCCACTGAATCCCAGCAGTCTTATCAGTCTACTCTGACCTACTTGGAGCAGGATACACAGTGAGAGGGTGCGTAATTGTACATGTGGAACTGATTCATTCATCATTCCATAAGTCTGTGCACCAAACAAGCCATGTCAATGATACATCCCCACTTTCAGCAATCCCTCTATTATATCAATCATATTGTACGGTACATACTTGTTATATCCAACACAGGCCTGTCTATCCAACACAGGGTTGTCTTGAACAACATAGGCCTACATATCCAACACAGGCCTGTGTCATCCAGCATCGGCCTGTCTTATCCAACATAGGCCTGTATATCCAACACAGGCCTGTCTTATCCAACATAGGCCTGTATATCCAACACAGGCCTGTGTTATCCAACACAGGCTTGTCCTATCCAACATAGGCCTGTGTATCCAACACAGGCCTGTGTTATCCAACATAGGCCTGGTAGTACTACAGCCAAAGCTTCATTGACAGACTACTAATTGGCCTGATAAGGTGCTTAAGTGCAGCTCTTTATATTAAGTCGAGATTGTGTTCATGAGGAGAGGACTTTAAGAAGGAGGAAGGGAGGGAGGGAGTATCCTAATAGCCAACCTGGAGGTTATAGTGTCTGTCTGGTCAAAACAATCGACTCTCTGACGATCTGGTCTTATCTGCCCAACGACGAGCCTTGGTTGGACGATCGAAGCAAAGCAAAACAATTAAGAGACACTGCTGTCGCAAAGACAACACGGTCATCTGGGCAAATGAACATTAGATTAAAGATTATACACAATTCTAGGATGATATTTACAGACATTGGCACTGTCTTTGTGAGAATGATATACAGAAAAAACTATTGAAAAAAGAGAGTGAGGTACTCAGTGATGTGTTGTGTTGGATTTGCACCAATCATAATGCTTTCTAAAAGTGAATTGTTTTGCCAAATGTTTTCAACTGAAATCAAATTTGCAATATTTTCTTAAGTCCCTTCTTGCAAACAGAATGCATGTTTAGGAATATTTTTTATTCTGTACAGGTTTCCTTCTTTACACTGTCATATAGGTTATTATTGTGGAGTAACTACACAAGTAACGTTGTTGATCCTAGGGCTGAGGCGGTCATAAAATTTTGTCAGCCGGTGATTGCCAAGCAAAAAACTCCCGGTCTTACAGTAATTGACTGTTAATTAACATAAACATATTTAGCATTGCCTGGCTTCCACACATAGCCTACAAGCCACTGATGCAGACTTTCGTAACATCTACATTTTAAAAAGTCTAATAAATCCACGTAATATAGCCTACACCCTCACAATAAACCATTATTTATCTTGGACTGGTCTAAAAAAAATATGAAGAAAGTGTAGTCTATTTCAGAATGAGTTGTCCTTATGTTAGGCCCTGATCTGACTATGCCATATGGCTGTGGGCTACAACAGTAGCCCACAGTACAACTATTCTGTGTTGAGCGGTTAACAAAGAAACAGATCCTTCTATATGCTTCATTTTGAGTAATTTATGTAACTTTAGTTGTGATACAAATGTTGGGCTATATGTTTAGATTTTTAATACATTCAAAGCTTGCATAATGCGACTGTAATGATGATTTGAAAAAAGTTGCATGAAAGGCCTGAGCTCTGCTTAGTTTTTTTGCGCCGGCTGTACACACTTCATCAGTCGCTCATTCACAATTTGACAAGTACTTGATAATGCATCAAACTTCCCGGCTGCATCCGATTTGTGTGGCCCTAATGCGCCCTAAAAAAATCCATGCTTTTGTGGCTGGTGGCCGTTGTGCCCTTGGGTTAACTATAATAATTATATTTCCCTTCTCCCGACTGCATGCTGAAGCACCTCTCACACATGGCTCTCCATCACGTGATCTGGTCTTTTTCACAGGCTACAAGTGAAGACAGACACATCAGGGATGCAACTGCATGTGTTCCTATCCAATTCCGAGGAGCATATGGAATATATTGGAAGAATTGTCTGCCATGTAGACCTGTCTATAACATGAGCTGCTCAGTATGTGTAGGTAATCCTTTCTAACATTGCTTTTTTGAAAGAGATCACAAAGTGTTGCTAATGCTCTCCACTTTCTGGAGGACGATTATCCCATGCTGACTATCTCTGACTCTGAAAATAAATCAAACGATGAGGAAATCCCTGATTTAGGTAAAAACATTTCAAATGAAACAGACATTGCAGAGTCTTCTCTGCAATGTCTGCAATCAACAGTGTTGTTGTCATGCAAGAGGTTGACCGAGTTTTGAAAACAGTGGATTGCCCCATCGAATCAGAGTATGATAGCTAATGAGATGGAAAAATGTCTGCCGATTGATTACAAATATTAGGAAGGAGTCAAAGAGAACACACAGAAGGCTGTTAGCTACAAAGAGAGTCTAGCTAGCTACATTTTTTGATATTATACATTTCTAAATGTGTCAGAAAGTTGTTTTCATTGCAAGTTATAGCATACTGTTAGCTAGCTAGCTAAACTTAGCTGGCTGGCTCACTAACTAACATTACATGTATGATCTGTGTCGTAATATTATTCGTATCTCAGAAATCCATTTGCATTGTAGTTATAGCCTAATGTTAGCTAACTAGCTAACATTGAACCTAGTCGGTTAGCTTTAGCTACCTGCAGATTCATACATGAAAGTAATGTTATGAGTTGGGATTATGGTTCATTGTTCAGCTAGCTAGCTATATGTTTAAACAAATACTCCACTATGCAAGTAGCCATTTCACTGTACCATTGACGCCTCCTGTATTCTGTCCATGACAAATAAACTTAGATTTTATTTGATATAGTGTGTGTTTTACCAGAGACGGTAATGTGATGAACAACATGATCTGCACCAAAGTCAAATTAGGATATAACGCTAGGCCAAGGAGACAGTGTCCAAATTCTAAAATGCTCAGGTAGAATGCCCTGCTTTTATTTCGTCACACTCACAACCGTAAGCTATTTTCTGTAATTAGCTTGCCATTAACTTGTAAATAATGATCTTGTTGAGAGTTTATTTTCCTGTAATAATGAATACAAATTTGCTAAAGTTAAGATGTTGTCAACTATGATATGGCCATTAATTGAACTACCTAGTCAGCTAACTTAACATTAGCTAGCTAGCTAACAAGATAGAAATTCACCAAAACATTGTTAGAAAGTTGCTCTTAGTTGCCTGGTTTGCTAGATTGACATGCAGTGCATTTGGAAAGTATTTAGACCCCTTTACTTCCCCCCCAAAAAAATTACATTAAAGCCTTATTCTAAAATGAAAAAAATGAAAAAATAATGCTCATCGATCTACACACAATAACCCATATTGACAAAGCATAGATATTTTTGCAATTGTATCACAAATAAAAAACTGAAATATCACATTTACATAAGTATTCAGACCCTTTACTCAGTACTTTGTTGAATCGTCTTTGGCAGCGATTACAGCCTGAAGTATTTTTTGGTATGACACTAAAAGCTAGACACACCTGTATTTGGGGAGTTTCTCCCATTCTCCTCTGCAGATCCTCTCAAGCGCTGTCAGGTTGGATGGGGAGCATCCAATGGAAACAGGAAGCACCTGAGCTCAATGTCGAGTCTTATAACAAAGGGTCTGAATACTGTAAATAAGGTATTTTAGTTTTGTAATTATGGGGTATTGTGTGTAGGTTAATGAGGATTTATTTGTTATTTCATCCCTTTTTAGAATAAGGCTGAAATGTAACAAAACGTGGAAAAGGTGAAGGGGTCTGAATACTTTCCCTAATGCACTATATACTATTACGAAGACTATACATTTAAATACTTAAAAAGCTCTGTTTCTGGGAGACAGTGCTGAGATTTGTCTACAGACGTTGATTCCCCTGGTGTACCCAGTGGAGCATCTGGACTTGAACTTATAATTGACTGTGGGTATCAGGCGCACAGCTGGAAGCATATCGATCACCAGGCACTGAATTGGAGGGCCATTAAGTTGTGGCTAAACATCATTGAACAATTGTGTGATGGACAGCTTTGCCTGTGTACTTCCACCGTGCCTAGCCAGCTCCTCTTTCCTCTTGGGATCTAACGATTGCACGTCGGCCAGATCACAAGACAATCTCCACACACACACACAGACGTACACACACACAGACGTACACACACACAGACGTACACACACACAGACGTACACACACACACACACACACACACACACACACACACACACACACACACACACACACACACACACACACACACAGACAGAGATGTACACACACGTAGGGTTGCAAAGTTACTGGTAATTTAGTTTCTTCAGTCATTTTGGTAATTAACAGAACATTTATTGCAATCTATTGTAATTTTGGTAATTTATAATTGAATAACTTTTTATAAAAATATTCATATATATAGTATTCATTTTTTATATCTGTGTCCATTTTGTCCTTCCAATTGGTTCATTGTCACGCCTTGACCTTAGATATCTCTGTTTTCTATATATTTTGGTTAGGTCGGGGTGTGACTAAGGTGTGTACTCTAGGGTTTTATGTATGTCTAGGGTTTTTGTAGGTCTAGGTGTTTTTGTATATCTATGTTGGCCTGATATGGTTCCCAGTCAGAGACAGCTGTTTATCGTTGTCTCTGATTGGGGATCATATTTAGGCAGGCCTTTTTTCCCCCCACTTCCTGGTGTGGGATCTTGACTATGTGTAGTTGCCTGTCAGCACTATATTGTATAGCTTCACGTTTCGGTTGTTATTTTGTTAGTTTGTTCGGTGTTCATTCTTTTAATGAAGAGAATGTACGCATTCCACCCTGCGCCTTGGTCCGATTCTTTCAACGAACGTGACACTCATTCATCTCCCCTCCTCTCATCTTGTATCTATTCCCCAGGTCATTGCTGTAAATGAGAATGCGTTCACAGTCAACTTACCTGGTAAAATAAAGGTTAAATAAAATGACAAGTCCATGAGTTTCTAGTACGGAGACCATATTGTTAAAGAGTAAATAGCCTAATTAATGAAAAAAAAAGCATCTAATCAACAATGGCATTACTTCTGCAACTCTTTCAACTATTTACTTTTTTCACAACTACCACCAGTTTGGACGCCAAAACATTGACAAAATAATACATATTAACATAGCAAACTAA
Source organism: Oncorhynchus mykiss (assembly GCF_013265735.2). NCBI lineage: Eukaryota > Metazoa > Chordata > Actinopteri > Salmoniformes > Salmonidae > Oncorhynchus > Oncorhynchus mykiss. The sequence continues at coordinate 63,736,479 of NC_048582.1, forward strand.
ATAAAAGTGTGTAAAAAGAATAAATAAAGAATATTTCATGCTGAAACTTTTATATTAAAACAACAAATGGCATTCACTAAGTTGATTGCTTATTTTTAAGTCATCTTATTTAATTATTGCATATATTTTACATGTGATAAGGCCACAGAGGGCCCGAGATAATTACAGACGTGAAAATCTGAAGTACTCAAAAGATCCACTAGATGTCTTGTGACAGATTACATAAAACCCTTGAAAGATACCCAAATTCAGGTAGTTTACTGGTAAACGGATTAATATACCCTCTTTTTGAAACTCTACACACACACATATGGGCAAACGTTTCTGTCATGCTCTTTGGATGGAGAAGCAAGTGAGCTGTACTAAACTAGGGGGATCTGGCACCATTATAAAACTGAAATAACTTGTCGCTTGTCATCGCCCCCCAATCTGCCCATTACACATTCATCGCTGCTCGTGAATAAAACATGAGGACATATGTAACTGAACAGGAGGAACAGTCTAACATTAGGACATATCTAACTGAACAGAGGAACAGTCTAACATTAGGACATGTCTAACTGAACAGAGGAACAGTCTAACATTAGGACATATCTAACTGAACAGAGGAACAGTCTAACATTAGGACATATCTAACTGAACAGAGGAACAGTCTAACATTAGGACATATCTAACTGAACAGAGGAACAGTCTAACATTAGGACATATCTAACTGAACATAGGAACAGTCTAACATTAGGACATATCTAACTGAACAGAGGAACAGTCTAACATTAGGACATATCTAACTCAACAGTATTTTTCAGTATTTTCAACAGTATTTTTTGTTGTAACAGCATCTGAGCTGTTACAAAGCGAATGCATTATGGAGCAATGCATGACTTAAGCTTTGAAAGGGAATTCAGGAAGAAAATAAGAATATCTCTTATGGTGCTACTTGGTTGAGATCATGGCTGTCCTTCTGTTACGCTACACTGACACTGTACTAGAAAAGGACACCCCTTTAAGATTGAGTTCATTTGTGCTTTGGGAGAGAGGGGGGCGAAAAGGGAGCAGACATTTTGACAGGGCCCAATGAAGGTTAATGAAGTGCAAAAAGCATGTGTTTTTCTGACACGAAAGCAGTGCAGCATGACACAGTGATTATACCAGCAACACGGATCAATACCAGCCAGACCACACTGGAACTGCCCAGGCATGCAGAACACCTGGAGAAGAAAGCTGCTTCAGGAAACAGAGGTAAAGTAACGGAATTGACATACAATCCTATATAATTCCTACAAGTTATAATATGGAAGAGAGAGGTAAAAAGAGAGAGAGAGAGGGGGGGGAGAGAGGAGAAGGAGGGAGAGAGGGGAGAGAGGAGAAGAGGGGAGAGAGAGAGAGAGAGGGGAGAGAGAGAGAGAGGGGAGAGAAGGGGAGAAAGAAAGAACGGGGTTGTAGTGGGAATGGTGATGGTGCTTTAGAAGGGCAAAGCACTGCTTCCCCAGTTGGAACACTTGACATTTTAAACAGAGTTTGAAAATCCCCCCAAAAACGTAACATTACATTTGTAGTAGGGGCCAGAAGAAAACACACCATGAATCAGACTTAAGTGTGCTGACACTGTAGGAATGACATTTAGGTTCAAAGAGCTCAGTATTCCTCATGCTCAGAAGGGTTCTCTCCCCTAACACTGACTTCAGTATTCCTTATGCTCAGAAGGGTTCTCTCCCCTAACACTGACTTCAGTATTCCTTATGCTCAGAAGGGTTCTCTCCCCTAACACTGACTTCAGTATTCCTTATGCTCAGAAGGGTTCTCTCCCCTAACACTGACTTCAGTATTCATCATGCTCAGAAGGGTTCTCTCCCCTAACACTGACTTCAGTATTCATCATGCTCAGAAGGGTTCTCTCCCCTAACACTGAGTTCAGTATTCATCATGCTCAGAAGGTTTCTCCCCCCTAACACTGTCTGATACTGTAACCAGGCTTGATCGAGGTGAGTGGATTTACTGTATTCAATCAAAGATAAATGGATTAATTAATGGATGGATGAATGAATTAACGAATAAATGGATGAATTGATGAATTAATTAATGAATTAATGTATGGATGAATGAATGAACAAACAAATAAATGGGTGAATTAATTGATGAATGAATTAATGAATGAATGAAACAGTATTTTTTTATTTTTTATTTTTATTTTACCTTTATTTAACCAGGCAAGTCAGTTAAGAACAAATTCTTATTTTCAATGACGGCCTGGGAACAGTGGGTTAACTGCCTGTTCAGGGGCAGAACGACAGATTTGTACCTTGTCAGCTCGGGGGTTTGAACTCGCAACCTTCCGGTTACTAGTCCAACGCTCTAACCACTAGGCTACCCTGCCGCCCCTATCTACACAAAGGGATATTATTTTGCTGGTAGTGGATAGCTGTTCATTTCTGGGGCTTTTTGAGAGCAGCTAGCCTCACTGTAAAACTGTAGGAGTCATGAAAAGCTGATTAAGAGACCTGGTATTTATCCACTGGCTACACACTGGTGGAATCAACGTTGTTCCCACATAATTTAAATGAAATTAAGTTGATCCACTGCGGAATAGACGTTTAATTGACATCTGTGTCTTGGGTAGAAACAAAAAAAATTGCACTTCTGTTTATTGGAATTAATAGCAGGGTAATTCTGTAAAAATACCAAATGTCTGTGAAGGTTAATTCAGCAAACTGTATCTAATGTGGGCTTGTGAGCTCTCAAACGAAATGTAAGTTTGTCCCTTTCACGAAAACCAATAGCAGCTCAGTCCCTGACACAACTCAGCAAACAAGATAATTACTCAGGCAACCTGTGGGACACCCCAAAATGTCAGAGCCTCTCTGTAATTGCATGGGATATGCAACCCACCTCCGTCTCATCCAAACCAAAGCAAGATTCAAAACTGTTGTCCTCTGTACCCTTTCTGACACACATTCACTAAAGCCGTAATGATCGATAATGGTTTATTAAGATGAGCAAGTAAGACAATGTTCCTATGTAGCACAACATTGGCATTCACTAAGGGGAATTAACATAGTCCATTGGAGTGTTTGCCCTCCAATCCACTGCTGTGACTATTACCTTATCTAAAACAGCCATCTCCCTCCAATCCCCTGCTGATTTGACATTTATTGGCGCCTCCTCCGTACGCAAAACCCTTTGGAGTCAAGCTGATTGTTGTCCCCGATGTGGCCCAGAGCCACAGTGGATTGCTGGAGGGGAAACAAGGACCTTATTTAACATTTCAGCCCCCTACTGCTTCCTTCTCAATTTCTGTCACTTCCTGATTTCAGCACCATACTGCTCCTATCTCAATTACTGTCACTTCCTGATTTCAGCCCCATACTGCTCCTATCTCAATTACTGTCACTTCCTGATTTCAGCCCCATACTGCTCCTATCTCAATTACTGTCACTTCCTGATTTCAGCACCATACTGCTCCTATCTCAATTACTGTCACTTCCTGATTTCAGCCCCATACTGCTCCTATCTCAATTACTGTCACTTCCTGATTTCAGCCCCATACTGCTCCTATCTCAATTACTGTCACTTCCTGATTTCAGCCCCATACTGCTCCTATCTCAATTACTGTCACTTCCTGATTTCAGCACCATACTGCTCCTATCTCAATTACTGTCACTTCCTGATTTCAGCCCCTTAATACTACCATCTCAATTACTGTCACTTCCTGATTTCACTCCCCTAATACTACCATCTCAATTACTGTCACTTCCTGATTTCAGCCCCATACTGCTCCTATTTCAATTACTGTCACTTCCTTATTTCAGCCCCATACTGCTCCTATCTCAATTACTGTCACTTCCTGATTTCAGCACCATACTGCTCCTATCTCAATTACTGTCACTTCCTGATTTCAGCCCCCTAATACTACCATCTCAATTACTGTCACTTCCTGATTTCACTCCCCTAATACTACCATCTCAATTACTGTCACTTCCTGATTTCACTCCCCTACTGCTTCCATCTCAATTACTGTCACCTCCTGATTTCACTCCCCTACTGCTTCCATCTCAATTACTGTCACTTCCTGATTGCAGCCAGTACTAATCCCATCTCAATTACTGTCACTTTCTGAGTTCAGCCCTCTACTGCTCTACTCCCCAAATCCTCAGGAGTACCAGAAATCATAGTTAGAATGTTACCAGAATTTTTCCACCCTACCAGTCTGTGGATTACAGTAAAACCCTGATCCGACTCCATCCTTCTCTTTCCTCTATACAGGTACAAAAAGCAAGCAAAAAACACCCTGTAGAGAAAGTAATTTAGCATTCTAAGGAATGACAGAGGTTGACGAATTTACGGCCAGGTTCATAGTGACCATGGAGCCGGCAGCTGTGCTCACTGTCAACGCAGGAGACACCGGTACACATGGTCAAAGGCCACCCTTGTACAGAGCACAGCCCAGCTGAGGCTCATAAAGTAACAGGCGCCTTTGTACGGAATCCTAAGTTTTTTTTTATTTATTTTTTTACTTATCAGCAGAAACAGTAACAATCGTATGGAAAGGAGAGTAGATTAAATTAGATGAGTTTATTAGTCACATGCATGGTGGGGCAGATGTCATAGCAGGATACAGTGAAATTCTTATGCTATCGAAAAGGAGAGTAGAGATTGAAAAGGAGAGTGGAGATTGAAAAGGAGAGTGGAGATTGAAAAGGAGAGTGGAGATTGAAAAGGAGAGTGGAGATTGAAAAGGGGAGTGGAGCCCGAAAAGGAGAGTGGAGATTTGAGCTGTTATGCTACACCTTTATTCAGTGCTAGTGTTACAGACAGGTTCCATGCTATATATATATATTTCCTTATAAAAGAAACAAAGAAATATCAAAGACAAAAAGGGAAACAAGCTCTGCCTGTAACTGGGTCCTCCGAACACCCGCGTGTGAGACAGGTGTGATTTGAGAGTGCACAGATTCCCTTGACACGAGCTTCTGCTCAAATGAGGCTGACAGCAGGCACAGCGGTAGAGAACAAGATGCTCCATGTGAAGAAAATGAATGAGGAAATACATCACCCAACAACTGCACTCAACGCTTTTTTTTTTCTCCCAATAATTACAGAGGCAAAGTCAGGACCAAACCCCATGATGGAAATGTCCCCCTCCCAGGCAAGAGGTCAACGCTGTACCCTTTCCTCCCTCTCGGTTGTCTGCGTTCATTGGCAGGCTCTGATGGGTGATGATGAAGCATCTCTCTCTCTCTCACACAGACCATTGCTCTCTCCTTGAAGTACCCTGGCATCAGATGCTACTAGACCTATAAAGAGCATTACCCTCTTTATGAAAGAAAGTCACAGGGAGGAACCAAGGGCAGTGGTTCAGAGGACCAGAGCCAAGGAAAAAGCACCGGACTGTAAATTGAGTAGGACTGGCATTTTAGAAAGCACACAGACCCACAGCAACCCTCCATACATCATCCTGGAAGTCATTTATCAACAACATAAACAGCATGAAGGGACTTGATGATACCACAGTTAGTTAATGGGTCCCTAATTGGAAAACCAACTGACTGTAATAAAAAGACAAGACGTTTGCTGTAGGGGTAAATACAATAGGAACGTTCCTAATGTGTCTACAGTCTGATAATTAACATGGTTAGTATAATTAACATGGTCAGTATGATTAACATGGTCAGTATGATTAACATGGTCAGTATAATTAACATGGTCAGTATGATTAATTAACATGGTCAGTATAATTAACATGGTCAGTATGATTAACATGGTCAGTATAATTAACATGGTCAGTATGATTAACATGGTCAGTATGATTAACATGGTCAGTATGATTAACATGGTCAGTATGATTAATATGGTCAGTATGATTAACATGGTCAGTATGATTAACATGGTCAGTATAATTAACATGGTCAGTATAATTAACATGGTCAGTATACATTTACATGAAATGTATAACGAACATAGTCACAGTGCCCATTGTAGCTTTAATGACCTACATGACCAAAAGGGAGAACGGAAAGTGCAGATGTGATTTGAAGCTAAAATTTCAGCAGATGTTCATTGAACAAAACAATGTGAAATGTGAATTCATTATATGCTCTGAATAACTGTAGGGTTGAAGAAAATCAGGCTGGATGCCCTCCACCAGCCTGGGCAAGATTCTCATGAAGACAGTCAGACGTCTAGACCAGAGAGACAGTGTTATAGGTTTGTGCCCGAGTCGTTTAGAGAGGTATGACCAAACAGTCTCCAGCACCAACTGGCAAACTCTCCACACAACACCTCCATACAGTATGAGTGAGGTCAGCCCACGACAAAGAAAGAGTTCACTGGTGTCTTACAATCTACCACACTGACCACATGCAGTCCCTTCAGATCAGTGTTGCTGGTATAACTCCACTGTGAATGTCCACTCACATTACATAATATCCTGGTTGCACTGTATGGTTAGTCATTAGATGACTCATCATACAAAAGCTCTGAGATGGTGAACTCTAGAGAAATCCATAAAGAGTCCTAGAGAAAGTACAAACAATCCTAGAGAACGTATAAAGAATCCTAGAGAATATATAAAGAATCCTAGAGAATATATAAAGAATCCTAGAGCATGTATAAAGAATCCTAGAGAATATATAAAGAATCATAGAGAATGTATAAAGAATCCTAGAGAATGTATAAAGAATCCTAGAGAATGTATAAAGAATCCTAGAGAATGTATAAAGAATCCTAGAGAATATATAAAGAATCATAGAGAATGTATAAAGAATCCTAGAGAATGTATAAAGAATCCTAGAGAATGTATAAAGAATCCTAGAGAATATATAAAGAATCCTAGAGAATGTATAAAGAATCCTAGAGAATGTATAAAGAATCATAGAGAATGTATAAAGAATCATAGAGAATGTATAAAGAATCCTAGAGAATGTATAAAGAATCCTAGAGAATATATAAAGAATCCTAGAGAATGTATAAAGAATCCTAGAGAATATATAAAGAATCCTAGAGCAAGTATAAAGAATCCTAGAGCATGTATAAAGAATCCTAGAGAATATATAAAGAATCCTAGAGCATGTATAAAGAATCCTAGAGAATATATAAAGAATCCTAGAGAATGTATAAAGAATCCTAGAGAATATATAAAGAATCCTAGAGCAAGTATAAAGAATCATAGAGAATGTATAAAGAATCCTAGAGAATGTATAAAGAATCCTAGAGAATGTATAAAGAATCATAGAGAATGTATAAAGAATCCTAGAGCAAGTATAAAGAATCCTAGAGAATGTATAAAGAATCATAGAGAATGTATAAAGAATCCTAGAGAATATATAAAGAATCATAGAGAATGTATAAAGAATCCTAGAGAATGTATAAAGAATCCTAGAGAATGTATAAAGAATCCTAGAGAATGTATAAAGAATCCTAGAGAATATATAAAGAATCATAGAGAATGTATAAAGAATCCTAGAGAATGTATAAAGAATCCTAGAGAATGTATAAAGAATCCTAGAGAATATATAAAGAATCCTAGAGAATGTATAAAGAATCCTAGAGAATGTATAAAGAATCATAGAGAATGTATAAAGAATCATAGAGAATGTATAAAGAATCCTAGAGAATGTATAAAGAATCCTAGAGAATATATAAAGAATCCTAGAGAATGTATAAAGAATCCTAGAGAATATATAAAGAATCCTAGAGCAAGTATAAAGAATCCTAGAGCATGTATAAAGAATCCTAGAGAATATATAAAGAATCCTAGAGCATGTATAAAGAATCCTAGAGAATATATAAAGAATCCTAGAGAATGTATAAAGAATCCTAGAGAATATATAAAGAATCCTAGAGCAAGTATAAAGAATCATAGAGAATGTATAAAGAATCCTAGAGAATGTATAAAAAATCCTAGAGAATGTATAAAGAATCATAGAGAATGTATAAAGAATCCTAGAGCAAGTATAAAGAATCCTAGAGAATGTATAAAGAATCATAGAGAATGTATAAAGAATCCTAGAGAATGTATAAAGAATCATAGAGAATGTATAAAGAATCCTAGAGAATGTATAAAGAATCCTAGAGAATGTATAAAGAATCATAGAGAATGTATAAAGAATCCTAGAGAATGTATAAAGAATCCTAGAGAATGTATAAAGAATCCTAGAGAATGTATAAAGAATCCTAGAGCATGTATAAAGAATCCTAGAGAATGTATAAAGAATCCTAGAGAATGTATAAAGAATCCTAGAGAATATATAAAGAATCCTAGAGAATGTATAAAGAATCCTAGAGAATGTATAAAGAATCCTAGAGAATATATAAAGAATCATAGAGAATGTATAAAGAATCCTAGAGAATGTATAAAGAATCCTAGAGAATATATAAAGAATCCTAGAGAATGTATAAAGAATCATAGAGAATGTATAAAGAATCATAGAGAATGTATAAAGAATCCTAGAGCAAGTATAAAGAATCCTAGAGAATGTATAAAGAATCCTAGAGAATGTATAAAGAATCCTAGAGAATATATAAAGAATCATAGAGCATGTATAAAGAATCCTAGAGAATGTATAAAGAATCCTAGAGAATGTATGAAGAATCTTAGAGAATGTTTAAAGAATCCTAGAGAATGTATAAAGAATCCTAGAGAATGTATAAAGAATCCTAGAGAATATATAAAGAATCCTAGAGAATATATAAAGAATCATAGAGAATGTATAAAGAATCCTAGAGAATGTATAAAGAATCCTAGAGAATATATAAAGAATCCTAGAGAATGTATAAAGAATCCTAGAGAATATATAAAGAATCCTAGAGAATGTATAAAGAATCCTAGAGAATATATAAAGAATCCTAGAGAATGTATAAAGAATCCTAGAGAATATATAAAGAATCCTAGAGCAAGTATAAAGAATCCTAGAGCATGTATAAAGAATCCTAGAGAATATATAAAGAATCCTAGAGAATGTATAAAGAATCCTAGAGAATGTTTAAAGAATCTTAGAGAATGTTTAAAGAATCCTAGAGAATGTATAAAGAATCCTAGAGAATATATAAAGAATCCTAGAGCATGTATAAAGAATCCTAGAGCATGTATAAAGAATCCTAGAGAATATATAAAGAATCCTAGAGCATGTATAAAGAATCCTAGAGAATATATAAAGAATCCTAGAGCATGTATAAAGAATCCTAGAGAATATATAAAGAATCCTAGAGAATGTATAAAGAATCCTAGAGAATGTTTAAAGAATCCTAGAGCAAGTATAAAGAATCCTAGAGCATGTATAAAGAATCCTAGAGAATATATAAAGAATCCTAGAGCATGTATAAAGAATCCTAGAGAATATATAAAGAATCTTAGAGAATGTTTAAAGAATCTTAGAGAATGTTTAAAGAATCCTAGAGAATGTATAAAGAATCCTAGAGAATGTATAAAGAATCTTAGAGAATGTTTAAAGAATCTTAGAGAATGTTTAAAGAATCCTAGAGAATGTATAAAGAATCCTAGAGAATATATAAAGAATCCTAGAGCATGTATAAAGAATCCTAGAGAATATATAAAGAATCCTAGAGAATGTATAAAGAATCCTAGAGAATATATAAAGAATCCTAGAGCAAGTATAAAGAATCCTAGAGCATGTATAAAGAATCCTAGAGAATATATAAAGAATCCTAGAGCATGTATAAAGAATCCTAGAGAATATATAAAGAATCCTAGAGCATGTATAAAGAATCCTAGAGAATATATAAAGAATCCTAGAGAATGTATAAAGAATCCTAGAGAATATATAAAGAATCCTAGAGCAAGTATAAAGAATCCTAGAGCAAGTATAAAGAATCCTAGAGAAAGCATAAATAATCCTAGAGAATGTATAAAGAATCCTAGAGAATGTATAAAGAATCCTAGAGCATGTATAAAGAATCCTAGAGAATGTATAAAGAATCCTAGAGAATGTATAAAGAATCCTAGAGAATGTATAAAGAATCCTAGAGCATGTATAAAGAATCCTAGAGAATGTATAAAGAATCCTAGAGAATGTATAAAGAATCCTAGAGAATGTATAAAGAATCTTAGAGAATGTTTAAAGAATCCTAGAGAATGTATAAAGAATCCTAGAGAATATATAAAGAATCCTAGAGAACTCAAAGTCTTCTGAAATACACCAGCTACAGTCCATAGACTCGTGTAAAGTACAGACTTGATAAAAAAATCCACAATAACCTTGCGTTTTCAGATAATAATTTGTTGAGATGGTCTATTACATTGTAACTATAGATCCGTCCACTAGACAACCTCGTGTGCCTCTCCATCATTGCCTCAAGGGGACAATGTCAAAAGCAGAAGACTGATTTCCCAGAAGAGACATTGACCGAGAGTGATCAACGATGATTCATGTTGACTAAGTGCAAAGTAATGCCCTCCCAAATGGACACCAGGTTAGTAATCTGCAGTCTCTTTTCATGGTCAATCATGGCCTGTATTCACAAAGCTTCTACGAGTAGAAGTCCTGGCCTGGGAACAGTATTCCTTTTAAAATCATAATGAATAGGATTACATGGACAGGGTAAGACCTGATCCGAGATCAGTAATCCTACTTGGAGAGGCTTTATGAATAAAGGTCCTGCTCTAATTTACAGACAGATACCATTGTAGTAAACATCCAGTAATATACAAGTATTGATTTGGCTCTCTTCCCTGTCAAAAGTATTACTTAATAATAGGTGAGTTCATAATTAAGTGGCGTTTTGTGTCCTGCTACAAGAATTGAAATCCATATATCTGGTCCCTTGAAATACGATACAGCATTAGGTACTTATTTTTGTCAATAATATCAAGATGAAAAAGATACAGCTAAAAAGAAAATGGTCATTGCTGTGAAGCAATCTTCCACACTGTGAACCAATCTTCCACACTGTGAAGCAATCTTCCACACTGTGAAGCAATCTTCCTCACTGTGAACCAATCTTCCACACTGTGAAGCAATCTTCCTCACTGTGAACCAATCTTCCACACTGTGAAGCAATCTTCCTCACTGTGAACCAATCTTCCACACTGTGAAGCAATCTTCCTCACTGTGAACCAATCTTCCACACTGTGAACCAATCTTCCACACTGTGAACCAATCTTCCTCACTGTGAACCAATCTTCCACACTGTGAACCAATCTTCCACACTGTGAACCAATCTTCCACACTGTGAACCAATCTTCCACACTGTGAACCAATCTTCCACACTGTGAACCAATCTTCCACACTGTGAACCAATCTTCCACACTGTGAACCAATCTTCCACACTGTGAACCAATCTTCCACACTGTGAACCAATCTTCCACACTGTGAAGATTGTGCAACATCTCTTGAGGCTCACTGTGCAATGTACCATCCATTAATCAGTTGATACGCCATGTTTACAATAGGCTATTCTGCAGGCATGCTAAAATACTTGTATACGCTCCTGGTGCAAACTCCTAACACCACCTACTCACGTTGGGGCCAACAGACACACACACGAACACACACACGCACACACACACACACACGCACGAACAAATGTACACACAGACACACACACACACACGGACAAATGTACAAACACACACACACGGACACACGCACAAACACACACACACGTTTCCCCTTCCCAATGTCACAGCACTGTGGGATATCTAAGTGAATGCAGACTGGGGACTGTAACGACTGCACTCTGCACCTGCCTGTGCCATGACAACAAACTGGGCTCTTTTATGTGCAGGGAGAGCAGTCAGCACAATGGGATGTTTTACAAAGAAACAAAGAGAGAGTGTGTGTGTGTGTGTATGTGTGTGTGTGTGTGTATGTGTGTGTGTGTGTAACACAGTACTAATCACAGGCATAATCCTGCTCTGTTTTATTAATCAATCCTTCTAGGTTCCACCTGGTGACCTCATAATATACTAAATATTGAACACGACCATGTCTTGTCTATTAGCCAGCCTGTGTGAGTCCAACCATGCTAATAGACACAGATAATAACACTGTGGGACAATGGGGTCTGGCCGGGCACGGCTGGGAGAATGGCTCAGACTTCATGGAAAGCTAAGTGATTTAATCCAATGTAGAATGGAACTGCTGTACTACATGGACAGCTAGGGACAAGTAGACTAACTGTGTGGGTACACATACTAGTCTGTGATAGGCTAAGCAGTAGTGATATAATGACATATATTCAAAGGTAAACCCTTATACCTTGATGAAGACAGCTTGTCTGTTGAAACGTTGGTCAACAGGTTATTACATTATAGCATCTGAGCTCCTAGAGTGTGAGGGTCTCCTTTTCTGTTTCAAGTGTTCTACTTCGCTAGCCAGCACCTCTAATAAACAGGTGTTCTACTCCACTAGCCAGCACATCGCCTAAATAGGTGTTCTACTCCGCTAGCCAGCACCTCTAATAAACAGGTGTTCTACTCCGCTAGCCAGGACCTCTAATAAACAGGTGTTCTACTCCGCTAGCCAGCACCTCTAATAAACAGGTGTTCTACTCTGCTAGCCAGCACCTCTAATAAACAGGTGTTCTACTCCACTAGCCAGCACCTCTAATAAACAGGTGTTCTACTCCACTAGCCAGCACCTCTAATAAACAGGTGTTCTACTCTGCTAGCCAGCACCTCTAATAAACAGGTGTTCTACTCTGCTAGCCAGCACCTCTAATAAACAGGCGTTCTACTCCGCTAGCCAGCACCTCTAATAAACAGGTGTTCTACTCCGCTAGCCAGCACCTCTAATAAACAGGTGTTCTACTCTGCTAGCCAGCACCTCTAATAAACAGGTGTTCTACTCTGCTAGCCAGCACCTCTAATAAACAGGTGTTCTACTCCGCTAGCCAGCACCTCTAATAAACAGGTGTTTTACTCCGCTAGCCAGCACCTCTAATAAACAGGTGTTCTACTCCACTAGCCAGCACCTCTAATAAACAGGTGTTCTACTCCACTAGCCAGCACCTCTAATAAACAGGTGTTCTACTCCACTAGCCAGCACCTCTAATAAACAGGTGTTCTACTCCACTACCCAGCACCTCTAATAAACAGGTGTTCTACTCCACTAGCCAGCACCTCTAATAAACAGGTGTTCTACTCCACTAGCCAGCACCTCTAATAAACAGGTGTTCTACTCCACTAGCCAGCACCTCTAATAAACAGGTGTTCTACTCCGCTAGCCAGCACCTCTAATAAACAGGTGTTTTACTCCGCTAGCCAGCACCTCTAATAAACAGGTGTTTTACTCCGCTAGCCAGCACCTCTAATAAACAGGTGTTCTACTCCGCTAGCCAGCACCTCTAATAAACAGGTGTTCTACTCCACTAGCCAGCACCTCTAATAAACAGGTGTTCTACTCCGCTAGCCAGCACCTCTAATAAACAGGTGTTTTACTCCGCTAGCCAGCACCTCTAATAAACAGGTGTTTTACTCCGCTAGCCAGCACCTCTAATAAACAGGTGTTCTACTCCACTAGCCAGCACCTCTAATAAACAGGTGTTCTACTCCGCTAGCCAGCACCTCTAATAAACAGGTGTTTTACTCCGCTAGCCAGCACCTCTAATAAACAGGTGTTTTACTCCGCTAGCCAGCACCTCTAATAAACAGGTGTTTTACTCCGCTAGCCAGCACCTCTAATAAACAGGTGTTCTACTCTGCTAGCCAGCACCTCTAATAAACAGGTGTTCTACTCCACTAGCCAGCACCTCTAATAAACAGGTGTTCTACTCCACTAGCCAGCACCTCTAATAAACAGGTGTTCTACTCCACTAGCCAGCACCTCTAATAAACAGGTGTTCTACTCCACTAGCCAGCACCTCTAATAAACAGGTGTTCTACTCCACTAGCCAGCACCTCTAATAAACAGGTGTTCTACTCCGCTAGCCAGCACCTCTAATAAACAGGTGTTTTACTCCGCTAGCCAGCACCTCTAATAAACAGGTGTTTTACTCCGCTAGCCAGCACCTCTAATAAACAGGTGTTTTACTCCGCTAGCCAGCACCTCTAATAAACAGGTGTTCTACTCCGCTAGCCAGCACCTCTAATAAACAGGTGTTCTACTCCGCTAGCCAGCACCTCTAATAAACAGGTGTTCTACTCCACTAGCCAGCACCTCTAATAAACAGGTGTTCTACTCCACTAGCCAGCACCTCTAATAAACAGGTGTTCTACTCCGCTAGCCAGCACCTCTAATAAACAAGTGTTTTACTCCGCTAGCCAGCACCTCTAATAAACAGGTGTTCTACTCCACTAGCCAGCACCTCTAATAAACAGGTGTTTTACTCCACTAGCCAGCACCTCTAATAAACAGGTGTTCTACTCCACTAGCCAGCACCTCTAATAAACAGGTGTTCTAATCCGCTAGCCAGCACCTCTAATAAACAGGTGTTCTACTCCGCTAGCCAGCACCTCTAATAAATAGGTGTTCTACTCCACTAGCCAGCACCTCTAATAAACAGGTGTTCTACTCTGCTAGCCAGCACCTCTAATAAACAGGTGTTCTACTCCGCTAGCCAGCACCTCTAATAAACAGGTGTTCTACTCCGCTAGCCAGCACCTCTAATAAACAGGTGTTCTACTCCACTAGCCAGCACCTCTAATAAACAGGTGTTCTACTCTGCTAGCCAGCACCTCTAATAAACAGGCGTTCTACTCCGCTAGCCAGCACCTCTAATAAACAGGTGTTCTACTCCACTAGCCAGCACCTCTAATAAACAGGTGTTTTACTCCACTAGCCAGCACATCTAATAAACAGGTGTTCTACTCCACTAGCCAGCACCTCTAATAAACAGGTGTTCTACTCCACTAGCCAGCACCTCTAATAAACAGGTGTTTTACTCCGCTAGCCAGCACCTCTAATAAACAGGTGTTCTACTCCACTAGCCAGCACCTCTAATAAACAGGTGTTTTACTCCACTAGCCAGCACCTCTAATAAACAGGTGTTCTACTCCGCTAGCCAGCACCTCTAATAAACAGGTGTTCTACTCCGCTAGCCAGCACCTCTAATAAACAGGTGTTCTACTCTGCTAGCCAGCACCTCTAATAAACAGGTGTTCTACTCTGCTAGCCAGCACCTCTAATAAACAGGTGTTCTACTCCGCTAGCCAGCACCTCTAATAAACAGGTGTTCTACTCTGCTAGCCAGCACCTCTAATAAACAGGTGTTCTACTCCACTAGCCAGCACCTCTAATAAACAGGTGTTCTACTCTGCTAGCCAGCACCTCTAATAAACAGGTGTTCTACTCCACTAGCCAGCACCTCTAATAAACAGGTGTTTTACTCCACTAGCCAGCACCTCTAATAAACAGGTGTTCTACTCCACTAGCCAGCACCTCTAATAAACAGGTGTTTTACTCCGCTAGCCAGCACCTCTAATAAACAGGTGTTCTACTCCACTAGCCAGCACCTCTAATAAACAGGTGTTTTACTCCGCTAGCCAGCACCTCTAATAAACAGGTGTTCTACTCCACTAGCCAGCACCTCTCCTAAACAGGTGTTCTACTCCGCTAGCCAGCACCTCTAATAAACAGGTGTTCTACTCCACTAGCCAGCACCTCTAATAAACAGGTGTTTTACTCCACTAGCCAGCACCTCTAATAAACAGGTGTTCTACTCCACTAGCCAGCACCTCTAATAAACAGGTGTTTTACTCCGCTAGCCAGCACCTCTAATAAACAGGTGTTTTACTCCACTAGCCAGCACCTCTAATAAACAGGTGTTCTACTCCACTAGCCAGCACCTCTAATAAACAGGTGTTCTACTCCACTAGCCAGCACCTCTAATAAACAGGTGTTCTACTCCACTAGCCAGCACCTCTAATAAACAGGTGTTCTACTCCACTAGCCAGCACCTCTAATAAACAGGTGTTCTACTCCACTAGCCAGCACCTCTAATAAACAGGTGTTCTACTCCACTAGCCAGCACCTCTAATAAACAGGTGTTCTACTCCACTAGCCAGCACCTCTAATAAACAGGTGTTCTACTCCGCTAGCCAGCACCTCTAATAAACAGGTGTTCTACTCCGCTAGCCAGCACCTCTAATAAACAGGTGTTCTACTCCACTAGCCAGCACCTCTAATAAACAGGTGTTCTACTCCACTAGCCAGCACCTCTAATAAACAGGTGTTCTACTCCACTAGCCAGCACCTCTAATAAACAGGTGTTCTACTCCACTAGCCAGCACCTCTAATAAACAGGTGTTCTACTCCGCTAGCCAGCACCTCTAATAAACAGGTGTTTTACTCCGCTAGCCAGCACCTCTAATAAACAGGTTTTTTTCTCCGCTAGCCAGCACCTCTAATAAACAGGTGTTTTACTCCGCTAGCCAGCACCTCTAATAAACAGGTGTTCTACTCCGCTAGCCAGCACCTCTAATAAACAGGTGTTCTACTCCACTAGCCAGCACCTCTAATAAACAGGTGTTCTACTCCACTAGCCAGCACCTCTAATAAACAGGTGTTCTACTCCACTAGCCAGCACCTCTAATAAACAGGTGTTCTAATCCGCTAGCCAGCACCTCTAATAAACAGGTGTTCTACTCCGCTAGCCAGCACCTCTAATAAATAGGTGTTCTACTCCACTAGCCAGCACCTCTAATAAACAGGTGTTCTACTCTGCTAGCCAGCACCTCTAATAAACAGGTGTTCTACTCCGCTAGCCAGCACCTCTAATAAACAGGTGTTCTACTCCGCTAGCCAGCACCTCTAATAAACAGGTGTTCTACTCCACTAGCCAGCACCTCTAATAAACAGGTGTTCTACTCTGCTAGCCAGCACCTCTAATAAACAGGCGTTCTACTCCGCTAGCCAGCACCTCTAATAAACAGGTGTTCTACTCCACTAGCCAGCACCTCTAATAAACAGGTGTTTTACTCCACTAGCCAGCACATCTAATAAACAGGTGTTCTACTCCACTAGCCAGCACCTCTAATAAACAGGTGTTCTACTCCACTAGCCAGCACCTCTAATAAACAGGTGTTTTACTCCGCTAGCCAGCACCTCTAATAAACAGGTGTTCTACTCCACTAGCCAGCACCTCTAATAAACAGGTGTTTTACTCCACTAGCCAGCACCTCTAATAAACAGGTGTTCTACTCCGCTAGCCAGCACCTCTAATAAACAGGTGTTCTACTCCGCTAGCCAGCACCTCTAATAAACAGGTGTTCTACTCTGCTAGCCAGCACCTCTAATAAACAGGTGTTCTACTCTGCTAGCCAGCACCTCTAATAAACAGGTGTTCTACTCCGCTAGCCAGCACCTCTAATAAACAGGTGTTCTACTCTGCTAGCCAGCACCTCTAATAAACAGGTGTTCTACTCCACTAGCCAGCACCTCTAATAAACAGGTGTTCTACTCTGCTAGCCAGCACCTCTAATAAACAGGTGTTCTACTCCACTAGCCAGCACCTCTAATAAACAGGTGTTTTACTCCACTAGCCAGCACCTCTAATAAACAGGTGTTCTACTCCACTAGCCAGCACCTCTAATAAACAGGTGTTTTACTCCGCTAGCCAGCACCTCTAATAAACAGGTGTTCTACTCCACTAGCCAGCACCTCTAATAAACAGGTGTTTTACTCCGCTAGCCAGCACCTCTAATAAACAGGTGTTCTACTCCACTAGCCAGCACCTCTCCTAAACAGGTGTTCTACTCCGCTAGCCAGCACCTCTAATAAACAGGTGTTCTACTCCACTAGCCAGCACCTCTAATAAACAGGTGTTTTACTCCACTAGCCAGCACCTCTAATAAACAGGTGTTCTACTCCACTAGCCAGCACCTCTAATAAACAGGTGTTTTACTCCGCTAGCCAGCACCTCTAATAAACAGGTGTTTTACTCCACTAGCCAGCACCTCTAATAAACAGGTGTTCTACTCCACTAGCCAGCACCTCTAATAAACAGGTGTTCTACTCCACTAGCCAGCACCTCTAATAAACAGGTGTTCTACTCCACTAGCCAGCACCTCTAATAAACAGGTGTTCTACTCCACTAGCCAGCACCTCTAATAAACAGGTGTTCTACTCCACTAGCCAGCACCTCTAATAAACAGGTGTTCTACTCCACTAGCCAGCACCTCTAATAAACAGGTGTTCTACTCCACTAGCCAGCACCTCTAATAAACAGGTGTTCTACTCCGCTAGCCAGCACCTCTAATAAACAGGTGTTCTACTCCGCTAGCCAGCACCTCTAATAAACAGGTGTTCTACTCCACTAGCCAGCACCTCTAATAAACAGGTGTTCTACTCCACTAGCCAGCACCTCTAATAAACAGGTGTTCTACTCCACTAGCCAGCACCTCTAATAAACAGGTGTTCTACTCCACTAGCCAGCACCTCTAATAAACAGGTGTTCTACTCCGCTAGCCAGCACCTCTAATAAACAGGTGTTTTACTCCGCTAGCCAGCACCTCTAATAAACAGGTTTTTTTCTCCGCTAGCCAGCACCTCTAATAAACAGGTGTTTTACTCCGCTAGCCAGCACCTCTAATAAACAGGTGTTCTACTCCGCTAGCCAGCACCTCTAATAAACAGGTGTTTTACTCCGCTAGCCAGCACCTCTAATAAACAGGTGTTTTACTCCACTAGCCAGCACCTCTAATAAACAGGTGTTCTACTCCACTAGCTAGCACCTCTCCTAAACAGGTGTTCTACTCCGCTAGCCAGCACCTCTAATAAACAGGTGTTTTACTCCACTAGCCAGCACCTCTAATAAACAGGTGTTCTACTCCACTAGCTAGCACCTCTCCTAAACAGGTGTTTTACTCCGCTAGCCAGCACCTCTAATAAACAGGTGTTTTACTCCACTAGCCAGCACCTCTAATAAACAGGTGTTCTACTCCACTAGCCAGCACCTCTAATAAACAGGTGTTCTACTCCACTAGCCAGCACCTCTCCTAAACAGGTGTGCGTTTCTTTCACCTCCAATTGTTTTTTGCATGGCATAGAAAATGAGACTCAAGTATTCGGTTTGGACCTTGAGCCTACATTTACACACAAATTACCTCTGACTGTCTTCATAGGAACTGAACCAACACAATACATTTTGCCTTGATAATTATTCAATGTGAGTATGAAAATCATCCAGTGTTGATAGGGAGAGGGAAGGGGTGTGCTGATGGAAAGCATTCATTATCGTCCAGATCTCCTCAGATTGCCACCGTGCATCACTTTACTGTCCAGCCATAACACCAAGGATGGAAAGAGTTGCCTAAACTTAAGTTTTTCACCAAATATCCTCACTGTCTAGCGGTAACAACGTTGTCCTCTAGAGATGTGTTAGGGTAACGACGTTGTCCTCTGGAGATGTGTTAGGGTAACGATGTTGTCCTCTGGAGATGTGTTAGGGTAACGACGTTGTCCTCTAGAGATGTGTTAGGGTAACGACGTTGTCCTCTGGAGATGTGTTAGGGTAACGATGTTGTCCTCTGGAGATGTGTTAGGGTAACGATGTTGTCCTCTGGAGATGTGTTAGGGTAACGACGTTGTCCTCTGGAGATGTGTTAGGGTAACGACGTTGTCCTCTGGAGATGTGTTAGGGTAACGATGTTGTCCTCTGGAGATGTGTTAGGGTAACGATGTTGTCCTCTGGAGATGTGTTAGGGTAACGACGTTGTCCTCTAGAGATGTGTTAGGGTAACGACGTTGTCCTCTAGAGATGTGTTAGGGTAACGACGTTGTCCTCTAGAGATGTGTTAGGGTAACGGCGTTGTCCTCTAGAGATGTGTTAGGGTAACAACGTTGTCCTCTAGAGATGTGTTAGGGTAACGGCGTTGTCCTCTGGAGATGTGTTATGTTAACAACGTTGTCCTCTGGAGATGTGTTAGGGTAACGATGTTGTCCTCTGGAGATGTGTTAGGGTAACGACATTGTCCTCTGGAGATGTGTTAGGGTAACGACGTTGTCCTCTGGAGATGTGTTAGGGTAACGACGTTGTCCTCTGGAGATGTGTTAGGGTAACGATGTTGTCCTCTGGAGATGTGTTAGGGTAACGATGTTGTCCTCTGGAGATGTGTTAGGGTAACGACGTTGTCCTCTAGAGATGTGTTAGGGTAACGACGTTGTCCTCTAGAGATGTGTTAGGGTAACGATGTTGTCCTCTAGAGATGTGTTAGGGTAACGGCGTTGTCCTCTAGAGATGTGTTAGGGTAACGACGTTGTCCTCTAGAGATGTGTTAGGGTAACGGCGTTGTCCTCTGGAGATGTGTTATGTTAACAACGTTGTCCTCTGGAGATGTGTTAGGGTAACGATGTTGTCCTCTGGAGATGTGTTAGGGTAACGATGTTGTCCTCTGGAGATGTGTTAGGGTAACGACGTTGTCCTCTGGAGATGTGTTAGGGTAACGATGTTGTCCTCTGGAGATGTGTTAGGGTAACGACGTTGTCCTCTAGAGATGTGTTAGGGTAACGACGTTGTCCTCTGGAGATGTGTTAGGGTAACGACATTGTCCTCTGGAGATGTGTTAGGGTAACGACGTTGTCCTCTGGAGATGTGTTAGGGTAACGACGTTGTCCTCTGGAGATGTGTTAGGGTAACGATGTTGTCCTCTGGAGATGTGTTAGGGTAACGATGTTGTCCTCTGGAGATGTGTTAGGGTAACGACGTTGTCCTCTAGAGATGTGTTAGGGTAACGACGTTGTCCTCTGGAGATGTGTTAGGGTAACGATGTTGTCCTCTGGAGATGTGTTAGGGTAACGGCGTTGTCCTCTGGAGATGTGTTATGTTAACAACGTTGTCCTCTGGAGATGTGTCACGGACTGGCAGTTCATTTATTTTCTGAACTGTCATAATGAATGCTGTTTACAGAGGCCTTGGGGTGACCAGGGTGCAAAGTGCGCAGTAGCATATTAATCAGACTTCAAGCAAAGACCACTGAGTGGGTATCAACAGTGAAAATGTCTTACTGATCTGAAAAGAGATGATGACGAGACGACCATGCAGCCTATATGACTGCTGTTGTGTGCCTACGAGGGATGGGCATCAGGTGTCAATAGCATTAGATCAAGAAAGTGGTATAGGCTATGCAAATTGAACTGCGGAAGGTAATGTTGACATGCAGAGGTCGACACCAGATGTAGGCTACCCCAGGGCCGGCTCCAGGCGGTCCTTGACCCCAAGTATTAGTATTATTTTATTTTTAACTCAGTCTCAACATGCTTTTGAGAATAGTAGAATACCGAGTTACTGACCGGGCATGACGGTTACGTGCCCAGGGGCCCAGACCTCCAGGGGGCCCCCACTGATTTTATTAGCCACTCTCACTTAAATATCAATGGCATAATTCATGGCAAAATGTGTAGAATTTCACGCTGGCATTTCTTGTCATGAATCTTGTCCTAAAGGCAGCTCTGCAGACTGGTCACTAACTGGCACAGCCACAAAGTCATCAAATCTCATTTTAAACCTTAACCACACTGCCAATCCTAATGCCTAACTCTAACCTTAAATTTAGACCAAAAATATATTTTTGTGTTCATAAATTATTAAGATTTAGCCAATTTGGACTTTGCAGCTGGCCCATCTAGCAGAAATTGCTCAGTTCTACCTACAAGGCAAGATTCATAATAATAAATATCAAGCTGCTTAAATTTCAGGAAATATGATTTATATCTGCAAAAATGTCTCTCCACCCGATGGCAAAATGTGTAGAGTTGCAACCAAATATGGCATAGGGCCCCAAAAAGGCTAGATTTTGATGCAATTATACACATTTTGCCATTGAGACATTTTTGCGGTTTCCGCTAGATTGGCCGGCTGCAAAGTCCAAATTGGCTAAATCTAAAAAAAATTGGGCTACCCCCCTAAGTATCATGTTCAGGGTACACTCTAAATCAGTGTAACCAATACTGCTTATACCAACACATGCAGCAAACACAGTATTGTCCAAATCACTTCTAAGAACTTGATTCATCAATATATTGTCTCAGGTGCAATGTATTGTCTCAGCTTGATTCGAGACATAAAACCTTCCCAAATAATAGAGCCCTAAAACCGTTTTCAACATTGTACTATAAGAAACCGTGAAGATTACAATAGGTTTCAAATAATCAATCCAATGGCTTGCCAAATAATGATGTATCTGCGTGCTGTGTTTGGTGCCAACCCACTGGGCACAGACATCAATTTAACTTCCATTCCACGTTGGTTCCACCTAATAAATTTGAAATGACGTGAAAACAACGTTGATTCAACCAGTGTGTGCCAATGTGGAACGCGCAACAGTTAAATCCCAGCCCACCAAAGCCTACGGTCTATTGGCTGAGGGAAGGCTTGTCTACCCGTTTAGGTAAAGGTCTATCAAAAAGGGTGTTGTGAGGTTTTAAATCAAGACGTTGTTTTGTTTGGTGTTCTAGGCGTAACACTCGCCCACAATGATGTAACCTTTGTGGAAGAGGAATAGTATTGTAGATTAAATAGATGCCAATTTCTATCCCTATATGTCCCTTTGGGCTATATATTCTCTCCCTCAAACCCGAGGTAATCAGATAGATGAGGAATATGTCTGTAACCTTCTCTGTAGTCTCCTACATTGTAACTAACGCGCCTAACACACGTTTTTTTTAAACAGGCGCTTGCACCTTCCATCATTTACCATTCTCCTTTCCTTTTTTTTAAACAAATATAGTTTCAGTATAACGATTTACAGAAATCCTATTTTTAATAAAATAGGTGGATGACGAGTTTGAAATGGTTCTACGGTATCCGAGAAAAGATGCATATAGATGCATATGCGTAATCTCCCCTAAACAATACACCGGTTAATAGGCATAGGCAACTCACGTATTCGCTTGAGCATACGGCAAGAATATTTATTGAGCTCTCGCTCAATGCCTGCATTGAACGGGAAGCCTGGCAAGTAAATGCGTCCCCTTAGCTCTAGCCTATTTTTATGCTTTTTTACTGCACAGCCGAATCTTCCCGTACAAGAAGACACCACCCTCCAAAAAAAATGTTTTTAAAGTATTAAGACATAATTACTGCATAAGACATCAAAGGATTGTTCCTTACCTCGCGCACACGTGACCATCATAAAAAATACGAGATTCCAAAATATAACTCCAGTTTTAATCCTCATTTTTTTAGCTTGGAAAAAGTCCTCTGGACCGCATCTAATACATCCTCTCTTGAAAAGCTTTAAGAAGTCCATCGACCTGATTCGATATCCCTCTATGTCATCTGTTATCATGTTATTCTCTTCTCAATCTCCTCCGTTTCTGAGCCGGTAGCAGTGTGTCTTCCGTGGTGGCTGGTGCGCGGTCACAGATCGAAGTGAACGGCGTTGCTGGGATGCCACAGCAACCTTGACGAGGACTCAACCATCTCACCAACAGGGGCAAAACTCTCAGCTCGATTCCTTGCGAGCTGGTAGGTTGTTTAAACTGAAGTTTTTTTATCTAGTGTTTTCTGTCAAAATATCTCACCACATGAGCAGAGATAGTGACATAGCCATCAAATAAAAACAATCATGAACCACAATAGTCAAGTGCATTCCCACGGAAACACGCTGAACGAAAATAGAAACGCAACATGTAAAATGCTGGTCCCATGTTTCACGAGCAGAAATAAAAGATCCCTGACATTTTCCATACTGCGCAAAAAAATGTTTTATCTCAAATGTTGTGCACAACTTTGTTTATGTCCCTGTTAGTGAGCATTTCTCCTTCGTCAATATAATCCATACAACTGACATGTGGCATATCAAGAAACTGATTAAACAGCATGATCATTACACAGGTGCACCTTGTGCTGGGAACAATAAAAGGTGCTGTGGAGTATTTCTGTCTGTAATAAAGCCCTTTTGTAGGGGAAAACTCATTCTGATTGGCTTGGCCTGGCTCCCAAGAGGGTGGGCCTATGTCCTCCCAGGCCCACCTATTGCAGTGCCCCTGTGAAATCCATAGATTAGGGCCTTATGAATTTATTTAAATTGACTGATTTCCTTATATGAACTGTAATGCAGAAAAATCTTTAAAATTGTTGCATGTTGCGTTTATATTGTTGTTCAGTGTAAATACATATATCAGATCTTCTCAGTGCCGATTATAGGCTATGGTAGGTTAATCTTTAACCAATAATTGTTATTTTTATTTTATTTCACAAAATCCTAAATCGAATGTATAGTTGTTGTTGCCATGTAGACGTACTTTTTGACAACACTTTTAATGAGAAAATGACACCAAACTTAATAATAAGTGAGTTCTGTTTGGTAAAGGAATGATGATTCAAGAAAATATCTCCTTTCCATTGCAATGGTGGCATTCGTTGTTGAATTGTAATGGAAGAATTGATGTAACCTACGTATTCTTTAACTAATTGCAGTTATTTAATCGTAATTTCGTGAAATTACCCTGGCATAAGCCATCCTCTCAAATACTGGTGACACCATTCCGATGTAAACCAGCTGCATAATTCTACCGCATTTGAATCAGAAGATACATTGCATCTGCCCGGATTCAAATTCCCTTTTCAACTCTAAAGTTGAGTTATTTCCAGGACTAAGTTGCAGTGTAGAAGGCCACTCCTGCCATCTACAGGCTATGTGCCCCGTCAAATTCTCTCGTCAATGACAACCCTGAATCGCTCTCTCTTTTCGCTCCGTTCTGTCTCTCTCTCGTTCTCCCTCCCTCCCCCCCCCCCCCCCCCCCACACACACACAGACACACTACGTCTTTTTAAGTTCCGACAAATTTGAATATGTGTGTTATCTAGCCACTATGTGTCTGTGTTTTCACATCCAACACGCTTTACCTTCTACTGTTCATTACTGACTCTTTAATGTACAAATTATACATAAACAAAAAACAAATGTTGGTGTCTATTTTGCCATTATTGCGCACTATAGGCTACTGTGTGTGTCTTTTTGAATCGCCCTG
This sequence comes from Oncorhynchus mykiss, assembly GCF_013265735.2. Classification (NCBI taxonomy): domain Eukaryota; kingdom Metazoa; phylum Chordata; class Actinopteri; order Salmoniformes; family Salmonidae; genus Oncorhynchus; species Oncorhynchus mykiss. The sequence goes on from NC_048582.1 coordinate 63,761,345, forward strand.
TATAATTGCGAAGGGCTCGTGAAGTCAAACGCTCGAAGGCGCGAGGCTCTTGGAACTCTCCAAGGTGCTGAAGTCTGCATTCTACAAATCAGTATTTCGAGCGTTTTGTTTCAAGAGGAGAGACGGAGATCGAGTAAGGCAATCCGCTGTCTTCGTGTCGCAGATAGACGTTGCATTTTAATGAACCCAAAGCCACATGACATACATAGCGTTGGGCTCCCCAGTGGCGCAGCGGTCTAATGCACTGCGCCTCGGTGCTGAGAGGCGTCACTACAGACCCGGTTTCGATTCCATGCTCAATCACAACCGGCTGCGATTGGGAGTCCCGTAGGGTGGCGCACAATTGTCTTGCCTAGTTTTAAAACAAACAGAGGTAGGAGCATCCCAGGTTTCTGTATACAGGCTCCCTTCGTCCTCCAGTCTAAGGCTTATATATATTTTGACGTTGTTTGCACTGATATGTGACATGTATTTATGCCCCCCAAAAATTTGAGGCTCAAAATGACGGGTCACCACTGCCTGAGAGAGAGGGTGCCATAATCAAATGAAAAATGTCACCTGAGAGAGAGGGTGCCATAAAATAGTCAAATATGTCACCTGAGAGAGAGGGTGCCATAATATAGTCAAATACATCACCTGAGAGAGAGGGTGCCATAATATAATCAAATACATCACCTGAGAGAGAGGGTGCCATAAAATAGTCAAATATCTCACCTGAGAGAGAGGGTGCCATAATCTAGTCAAATACGTCACCTGAGAGAGAGGGTGCCATAATCTAATCAAATATGTCACCTGAGAGAGAGGGTGCCATAATCTAGTCAAATACGTCACCTGAGAGAGAGGGTGCCATAATCTAATCAAATACATCACCTGAGAGAGAGGGTGCCATAATCTAATAAAATATGTCACCTGAGAGAGAGGGTGCCATAATATAATCAAATATGTCACCTGAGAGAGAGGGTGCCATAAAATAATCAAATATGTCACCTGAGAGAGAGGGTGCCAAAATATATTCAAATATGTCACCTGAGAGAGAGGGTGCCATAAAATAGTAAAATACGTCACCTGAGAGAGAGGGTGCCATAATTTTATCAAATATGTCACCTGAGAGAGAGGGTGCCATAAAATAATCAAATATGTCACCTGAGAGAGAGGGTGCCATAATATAATCAAATATGTCACCTGAGAGAGAGGGTGCCATAATATAATCAAATACATCACCTGAGAGAGAGGGTGCCATAATATAATCAAATACGTCACCTGAGAGAGAGGGTGCCATAAATCTTCCTCGTGTCAATCTCAATAATTGGTTTCTCTCTCTCCAGTGTCATGACGTGGCCCTGTTGGGGAGGTTCATGACCCCCATAAATACCTTTCCCCCTTTTCTCTCTCTACTCTACAGAATGGACTCTTGGAAAGCCCGTTGTTAATTAACATAGAGAGAGTATGGTAACATCAAAAGGTTGGGAATGGAACCATATTTCGGTGATCCAACCAGTTGAAAGTGTCCGTTGGTACTTAAAGATTATGATGTCCGATTAGTGGTCGTCTGAGACATTATATCTAATGATAGGACGACATAAATTGTTACTTGGAAAGTCTACACATTCTAGTTATCAGATTCACATGGAATTGTTGTGCAATTTAAATATTTAAATAGGAAACTATTTGTGAAAAGATTAAGTGTAACTTTAGTTTTTTAAATGAGAGAATTGTTTTCATAAGCAAAATATGCTCACTCAGTGGCCACGCCCTTGTGAATAGGCATTGGTTGGAAATGATGAACCATCCCCTTTTCTACATTTCTATAAGAGCCCCCCGTGACCCAATTCACAGCGGACTAAGCCAACCCCAGCGTGAGCTGTGGTTACTAATGGTTAAAAGACTACAACCTAACGAAATTAACATTGTGTTCCGGATTACGTGAGGACTGATGTCCATACGTTTAAAAGGGCTAATTTCAACATGGACGTGATGATCGCCACGCTGGAAGGAAGAATTTTGACTACACCAGCCAGAATATAGCATGAGTTTAGTATGGCAACTTGGTATGAACTTTGAACTCTTTTTCACTAAGGAAGTGATACATCCTAGATGTTGAGTTATCAGTAGCAGCTGTAAATGGGCGTGGCCTAGGAAAGGATGGACAATCTCTTCAGAACGACAGGGTACTACAATGTATCCGTTCTAGCACACGAGGCACGGACTACAACGTATCTGCCCAGAAATATTCTTAATTTACAAGGGAGATATCTGCTAGGAAACCCAGCCTTCCATCCTTGACCAATCCATCGAAGCACAGCTCAGAATGAATATATTTCTTGCGTTTTCCTTTTCCGAATGGGCGGTTATTTAGATTGCATAAGATTCTGTATTTACGATAGCATATCTTTATAAGGTCCAATAGAGACCCAATCATTTTGTTCCTCAGTCTTTCCGCTCTTTCAACCCTAACCTCCTTTCTTTGTGTAACCAGCCGTCATTTTGGTTTTGTCGGCTAGGGACATTTTCTTTTATGAAACAATGAGTAATCAATGTATGATCCATCCTGTCTACATGTAATTCTGTGTGATTATCTAGGTATTTAGTAAATAAATAATTAAATCAAATGTTGTATTGCTGAATAAACTTGTTAGCCAGGGTTCATGAAGATAACCAATAATTTTCCGACCTTCAGATGAGACTGAATAAGGTGCCGATTAATAATTGACTGCTATTGATTTAAAAGATGACCAGGTCTTTAAGAGTTTATTCGGAAGACAACAGCTCTATAAACGTTCTTCTGTGGTGCTCCAACTTCCTAGTTAATTACATTTACATGATTAGTTTAATCAGGTAATATTAATAACAGAGAATTTATTTGATAAAAGAGCATGTCATATATAATTTAATCCATAGTAAAGACACAACATCATGACACACCGTGTGAGGAATCTAAAATAGGATGACACTTTAATTTTGATTCAGCCTATATAAAATTGAAAATCAGATTACACAATACACCCAGTTTATTAGACACATTATTGGAGTTGTAGACTGGAATTGGTGAGCTGTGTGTGTGTCTGTTTTGGAGGCTGCCTTCGTGTTGTTCTCTGACGTAGCCAGTGGGTAGAGTTAGCTATACATTTCTAGTACTAGGACACGATCCAGCTACTTATATAAATTTGAGAAATAGAGCGTTTGGCCAAACATAGTGCTAAATCTGCCTCCCGTGTTTCAGAACCAGGTAGACTCGGTCATTATTAATTTCTCGAGCTAGGACACAGGTCCAGCCGAAGATATTAGCTTGACCAGCGATAATTATCTCTCTGTCCCTCACATTCTCAGTATCACGAGTAGACCAACGGTGTATGTCTTTGTTTACCGCGCTTTCCGGCAAAACATTGCATAAAACAGTTCCCTGGTTGAAGGGAACCCTATTGTGTGCTTGGAAGTGTGACTTTGGTACAAAAGGGATTAGCTAAGCACTAGATGCTAAAGCTAACAAAGGGAAAGCAGACATTTTGTTTTTCCTGTGTTGCATTGAAATTCCTCAGCCTTGCGTGACGGAAGTCCCACCTTTGTGCATCCGTTTGATTTCAGCGTGTGCTATCAGTGACCTCTGGTGAAGAATGAACATTTGCTTGTGCAAAGCTCAGTACAAACTACCCAGTACTGAAGGGATTTCCGTCTTCAGCAGGAATCCCATGTGACTTCGGCCTTAGGGAGAAGTGAACCTAGTGGTGAATGTACCCTAACATTTGAACTACTATTTACACTTTTGATAATCCAGACAATCTCCATTGATTGGATATCATCGTCTCATTCAATTAAATAAGTTAAATTGTCGAACATACCTTAAGGTTCTTCCAATCAAATGAGACACTTTTAAACTTCCCATATTAACCTAGATAAACCAACTTCTCAGGTTAAATAAAGTTTAATTCCCAGATAGCCTATCCAGGTATGATTAATCATTATCACTGATTAATTAATCAAATCTTCTTTTGCAAATTCATACATGTCCAACTCCCACATTACTGGTACAGTACTGATGGATCGTTAACAGCTATAAATAGATTTTATATTTTATCTTTGCAGCTTCAAAAGAATTCCAAACCCAAACTTAAAAAAAAAAATAGGAACATTTTTCCTCTAAATTTTTCAAATAATGTGCAAGCTTTCAGAGGGGGTGGTCACCACTCCCCTGCTAATTAATGAACCTCCACCCATAAAAGGATTGATCTCTGGCCTCAGCCACAAAACCAACTCTAATTATGCCCTTAGCGAAACAACTGCCAAAATTGCGAACAACGCTCTCCAAAATACCTGAAGTGTGTGCCTGATGTCTGGTGGTGATCCTGAATGGAGAAGCATCCATCTAGTCTTTACCAGACATCCTTCAGGGGGCTCAGAAGCCAACCACTCCAGATCCAGCTGGCAGTTTTTACAAGCTCCAGATCCAGCTGGCAGTTTTTACAATAGTTATCACACTACGACAGGCCTGCATGTTGTTTTTACAATAGTTAACACACTGCGACAGGCCTGCATGTTGTTTTTACAATAGTTCACACACTACGACAGGCCTACATGTTGTTTTTACAATAGTTAACACACTACGACAGGCCTACATGTTGTTTTTACAACAGTTAACACACTACGACAGGCCTACATGTTGTTTTTACAATAGTTAACACACTACGACAGGTCTATCTGCTGCTGCTGCAAAACTCTCCTCCCTCCCAACCGCTCCCCCTTCCTCCATGTCCAAACCAAGTAATTCAAATTCCTCATCAGCCCCATGTCCGCAGATTAATGCTGTGGTCCCATGCCCCCTGAACAATGAAAAGGGCAACAAAATAAAATCCAGCCATGAGCATAATGACCTTTCAGCATGGCGACTCCCTTCGTCACTGAGCATAGCAGAGCAGAATCAGTGTCAAGCAGAGCACAGGGGAACAATCAGCAGAGGATGAATCACTTCTTTTTATCAGGAACATTCATGTGTTGAAAATTCCATATTGTTTGCATAGTCAATTTACGCACAGCTCTGAAACACACACTTACCCCACCAGACATGCCACCAGGGGTCTTTTCATAGTGCCCAAATCCAGAACAAATTCAAGAAAGAGTTTTATATTTTACAGAGCCATTATTGCATGGAACTCCCTTCCATCTCATATTGCTCAAATGAACTGTAAACCTGTTTTAAAAAAACAAATACAGCAACACCTGACTGCACAACACCTCTCCCTTATTTGACCTAGATAGTTTGTGTGTGTGTATTGATATGTAGTCTACTTGTGCCGTTTTAAAATGTATGTAGTTCTGTCCTTGAGCTGTTATTATCTATTAATGTTATGTGTTACGTCATGTTTCATGTTCTGTGTGGACCCCAGGAAGAGTAGCTGCTGCTTTCACAACAGCTAATGGGGATCCTAATGAAATACCAAAAAAAAACAAATCTAGACTACACCTCATTAAACTCTCATTCCTCCTCACTGAGGGTTGGGGTACAGAACTGCAACCTCCACACCCCTCCAAGTCCCTGGCTTAGAGCCTTCTCATTGGCTAAACTGGGCTGATTATTCATATTAACGGATCCCATAATTTAATAATAATAAGTTTAATATTAAGGCACTTGAATGTTCACATGTTCAAGAAGGCATTTCTGAAGAAAAAATGAAATAAAAAGTATCTGCACTACTGGGTAGTAGGAACCAATGTCAAACGCCTCAGATCGTGTAACCGGTCACATTTCATATTTTTTCCTCACAACTTTTAACCTAAATCAAATCAAATGTTATTTGTCACATACACATGGTTAGCAGATGTTAATGCGAGTGTAGCGAAATGCTTGTGCTTCTAGTTCCGACCATGCAGTAATATCTAACAAGTAATCTAACCTAACAATTTCACAACAACTACCTTATACACACAAGTGTAAAGGAATGAATAAGAATATGTACAGTACGTACAAATATACTGTATGAATGAGTGATGGCCGAACGGCATAGGCAAGATGCAGTAGATGGTATAGAGTACAGTATATGCACATGAGATGAGTAATGTAGGGTATGTAAACATTATATAAAGTGGCGTTGTTTAAAAACGGGATCGATTTGACAACATCCCGTGTGGCAGAGCGCCAAATTCAAAAGCAAATTCTATACAGCCATTTTCCAGCCAAGGAGAGGGCTCACAAATGTCAGAAATAGCGATTAAATTAATCACTAACCTTTGATGATCTTCATCTGGTGGCACTCCCAGGACTCCGTGTTACACAATAAATGTTTGTTTTGTTCAATAAAGTCCCTCTTTATGTCCAAAAACCTCAGTTTAAATTGGAGACTTATGTTCAGTGATGCATTGTCTCAAATAACATCCGTTGAAATTGCAGAGAGCCAAATCAAATTACAGAAATACTCATCATAAACATTGATGAAAGATACAAGTGTTATACATATGATTAAAGATACACTTCTTGTTAATCCAGCCGCTGTGTCAGATTTCAAAAAGGCTTTACGGCGAAAGCAAACCATGCTATTATCTGAGGATAGCACCCCATCAAACAAAGATAGACAATCATAATTCAATCCGCCAGGCATGACACGAAACTCAGAAATAAAGATATTTTTCATGCCTTACCTTTGACGAGCTTCTTCTGTTGGCACTCCAATATGTCCCATAAACATCACAAATGGTACTTTTTTTCGGTTAAATCTGTCGTTATATATCCAAAATTTCCATTTATTTGGTGCGTTTGATCCAGAAAAACACCGGTTCCAACTCGCGCCACATGACTACAAAATATCTCATAAGTTACCTGTAATCTTCGTCCAAACATTTCAAACAACTTTCCTAATACAACTTCAGGTATTTTTTAACGTAAATAATGTATACAATTTAATACGGAATAACTGTGCTCAATACAGGAGGAAAACAAAGTGTAGCGAGCTTTCAGGTCGTGCGCCTCTATCAAACAGTAAACTTCACTTGACCCTCGTAATGAACAGCCTTACTTCCTCATTGCTCAAAAGAAAAACATTGACCAATTTCTAAAGACTGTTGACATCCAGTGGAAGTGATAGGAACTGCAAGCAACTGCCTTAGAATTCTAGATTCCCAATGAATACCTACTTTGTTTTCCTGGATGGTTTGTCCTCGGGGGTTTTAACCTGCCAAATAAGTTCTGTTAACAAAGTGTACTCTAACAAAGAGTACACTTCCCTCGAGCCTCATTCTGAACAGTGTTGCTTCTTCATTTCTCAAAGGAAAAACCTCAACCAATTTCTAAAGAGTCTTGACATCCAGTAGAAGCGATGAATGAATGATTTCAATGAAAACCCATTGAAAAGAGTGACCTCAACAACAAACAAAAAAATCTTAATGGTTTGTCCTCGGGGTTTCGCCTGCCAAATAAGTTCTGTTATACACAGACATGATTCAAACAGTTTTAGAAACTTTGGAGTGTTTTCTTTTATCCAAATTTACCAATAATATGCTAATCCTTCCTTCTGGGCCTGAGTAGCAGGCAGTTAACTTTCGGCACGCTTTTCATCCGGACGTGAAAATACTGCCCCCTAGCATAAGAGGTTAAAGTGGCTAGTGATACATTTATTACATCAATTTTTCCAATATTAAAGTGGCTAGAGTTGAGTCAGTATGTTGTCAGCAGCCACTTTGATGCACCTGTACTGACCTCGCTTTCTGGATGATAGCGGGGTGAACAGGCAGTGGCTAGGGTGGTTGTTGTCCTTGATGATCTTTTTGGCCTTCCTGTGACATCGGGTGGTGTAGGTGTCCTGGAGGGCAGGTAGTTTGCCCCCGGTGATGCGTTGTGCAGACCTCACTAACCTTACGGTTATGGGCGGAGCAGCTGCCGTACCAGGCGGTGATACAGCCCGACAGGATGCTCTTGATTGTGCATCTGTAAAAGTTTGTGAGTGTTTTTGGTGACAAGCCGAATTACTTCAGCCTCCTAAGGTTGAAGAGGCACTGCTGTGCCTTCTTCACCACGCTGTCTGTGTGGGTGGACCATTCCAGTTTGCCCATGATGTATACGCAGAGGAACTTAAAACCTTCCATCCTCTGCACTACTGTCCCGTCAATGTGGATAGGGGGCTGCTCCCTCTGCTGTTTCCTGAAGTCCATTATCATCTCCCTTGTTTTGTTGACATTGAGTGTGAGGTTATTTTCCTCATACCTCACTCCGAGGGCCCTCACTTCCTCCCTGTAGGCTGTCTCATCATTGTTGGTAATCAAGCCTACCACTGTAGTGTCGTCTGCAAACTTAATGATTGAGTTGGAGGCGTGCATGGCCACGCAGTCTTGGGTGAACAGGGAGTACAGGAGAGGGCTGAGAACGCACCCTTGTGGGGACCCAGTGTTCAGGATCAGCGGGGTGGAGATGTTTTTACCTACTCTCACCACCTGGGGGCGGCCCGTCAGGAAGTCCAGGACCCAGTTGCACAGGGCGGGGTCGAGAACCAGGGTCTCGAGCTTAATGACGAGTTTGGAGGGTACTATGGTGTTAAATGCTGAGTTGTAATCGATGAACAGCATTCTTACATAGGTATTCCTCTTGACCAGATGGGTTAGGGCAGTGTGCAGTGTGATTGCGATTGCGTCGTCTGTGGACCTATTGGGGCGTTAAGCAAATTGGAGTGGGTCTAGGGTGTCAGGTAGGGTGGAGGTGATTTGGTCCTTGACTAGTCTCTCAAAGCACTTCATAATGACGGAAGTGAGTGCTACGGGGCGATAGTCATTTAGCTCAGTTACCTTAGTTTTCTAAATCCAGTGACATGGTGATATTTCTTGCTGTTTTCACGTTGAATTCATCTCAGTTGACTCAACCAAACGTAAATCAAATCTATACGTTGAAATTACGTCTGTGCCCAGTGTGAATGGATACAGGTAAGAAATGCATTTCTTGAATACTGGAAAAAATAACTCAAATGCCTCAAAGGCAGGGAAATAACGACAACAAATTTACTCTAATGAGTCACAGGGGATGTGTTGTTTGAGACATAAATAGGTTATGTTGCCAAATCTCAGTCTGTTTGGACAGGAGTCCTTGTATGACCATTTGCAAATTGCGTTTGAAAAGTCATTGCGACATGTAATCAACTAGGCCAACTAGACAGTAGCAGCAACAAATGCTGCAAAAGTACACATATTTATTGTCTGTATACAAGTATCTTTAGCAACGTGAGAGAGTTTGTACTTTGTAGGTCTATGTAGGGGGAATGGCTTGCTTCATGCCCAGTGTGATGATGGCCGTCTCATGGCTCACCATCACATAGAGATAGTGACACAGAGAGAGAGAGACAGAAAAAGAGAGAGGAAGAGAGAAATGGAGAGAGAGACAGAAAGAGAAAGAAAGAGAGAAAGACAGCGAGAGCGAGAGCGAGAGCGAGAGCGAGAGCGAGAGAATATCCTGGGGGAAAATATAAAAGACAGCAGAGGGATAAGATAAATCATCTTGGTCCATAAGTGATGGATATATTACTTCATTCCCTCAGGGCACTAAGGGTTTATAAACAGCGTGTGCACTGTGCAATGCATTACGGAGGATGCTGTCGTGACGTGACTATCATTAATGTGATGACTGTTATTCATTGAATAATTACATGATATGTTTAATTGTTATTAGATTAAAATAATAATGTAACAATTCATTCATTAGGAATTTGGGGCACCACGGGAAAAGTTTAATCTCCCAAATTAACTCAAGAGTATATAGATATGATAACACTCACGGATGATAATTTCCTCATATCAGTCTCATTCTGAACTTCGCAGACTTCGTGTATCTGCACAAACCCGAGTCTTACTAATAATTTCGTACCACACAAATTGATTTGATTATTTATTTACTAACAAACTAAATGATAAGATACACATACACATGGTAAAGGTTATTGATTAGAAACTTAATATGATGACAACAAGTCCCTGGTGGACTAACACAATATGACACGTTACACAAGATGGAGAGTTGAAGAGAGAGAGAAAGAGAAGCAACACTTGGATACATCTGGGAACTACAATCACAATAACCTTAATACCTTGCCCCGAACTGCCACTCTTATGGGTAAGAAGTAATGAATGTATTTAAGTGTTGAAGGTCTTCGTCGGGAATCTCTGTTGGGCCCAGGCCTTCATGTGCTTAGTGAGGAGTTTTCGATTGGGCCTTCTTATTTCGGATGGCCTTCTCATTCGTTCTCAGGTTTAAGTCTCTGATTGTCCACAAGAGGTCACAATGTCCTTCTTCTTAGTTGTCTGTTTACTTGCACTCGTTCTGGAAGAGTGGTCTCCTGACGACGGCTAATCAGCCGTGTCGATGATCCCAGAGTGGTGATGAAAGCAGATTAGGCAACGATGATTTGAAAAGAATAACCGGATGGTCCAACTCACCTTCTTAAATACATTACTTAGAACAGCTACTCAACGTTAGCATTGGATTGTTAGAGGTTCTTTTGTCCTTTTCACCCTCGTGCTGCGTTCCCAGGTTCATGTCTATTGTAGACCTCACTGTAGTGTGTGGTCCTGCTAGTCTAATATGTCAATTCTTAACTCAAACTTTTTATACTCTCGGGTAAAAATGGGCATTTACATCATAATGACACGCTCTCTGGGCTCCCTGGGATGTGGATAGTTACGAGGCAAGATATCATAATTGACTATGATCTCGTTAGAGAACTAAAATCACAATCTTATCGTCACTAAAACGTTCTCTTTAGCCTTGATATTTTCTACACATTGCAAAGGATGTAAACCAGAAGTACACAGTGTAAAAGCTCTTCAAGTTACAATGTTTTCATTATAATGTCTTTATAACCATTTTATTGACATCTCTCATCATTCCATCTCTCATCATTCCCAACATTTGAATGTTGAAATATATTTTCCCAGTGTTCATAGTTTGATGTTGAAGTTTTGGGCAGCAAACTATTCTGTAACAAAGCGACATTCCATTCACCCAAACTAGACCCCAAAAGGAATCGTCTGCTGCCTACAATTTACAATCGACGTGAGGTGTAGATCTCCTACCATTAATCAAGTCTTCATGCATCAAGGGCTATAGATCTCCCACCATTAAACAAGACCTCACGCATCAAGGGCTATAGATCTCCCACCATTAAACAAGACCTCATGCATCAAGGGCTATAGATCTCCCACCATTAAACAAGACCTCACGCATCAAGGGCTGTAGATCTCCCACCATTAAACAAGACCTTGAAGCACAGCGAAGAGCTGCTGGCAAAACGCACAAAAGTGCTGTTTTTCATGAATGCTTACGAGCCTGCTGGTGCCTACCACCACTCAGTCAGACTGCTCTATCAAATCATAGACTTAATTATAACATAATAGCACACAGAAATATGAGCCTTAGGTCATTAATATGGTCGAATCTGGAAACTATCATCAAAAACAAGACGTTTATTCTTTCAGTGAAATACGGATCGTATTTTATCTAACTGGTTGCAATGAAACTGCCTATTTCTCAGGCCCAGAATCTAGAATATGCATATCATTGTCAGATTAGGATAGAAAACACTCTAAAGTATCCAAAACTGTCAAAATATTGTCTGTGAGTATAACAGAACTGATATTGCAGGCGAAAACCTGAGGAAAATCCAACCAGGAAGTGCTGTTTTTCCTGAAATCTCTCTGTTCCATTGCATGATTTCCCTCCATTTAAAGGGATATCAACCATATTCCCTTTCCTATGCCTTCCACATGGTCTGAACAGTCTTCAGACATAGTTTCAGGCTTTTATTCTGAAAAAATGATCGAGAACGATCACATCGCGTCATTGGATGGCTGGGTGCCAGCAGCGATTTGCATGCGCAACAGTTTGGAGCAGACATTTTCTCTCTCACTCCTATTGAAAAAGCTACGGTCCGGTTGAAATATTATCGATTATATATTGTAAAAACAACCTGACGATTGATTATAAAAATCGTTTGACACGTTCCTATGAACTTTACGGATACTATTTGGAATTTTCGTCTGCCCCGTCGTGACCGCTCGAGCCTGTGGATTTCTGAACATAACGCGCCAACCAAATGGAGGTTTTTGGATATAAACATTATCTTTATGGAACTAGAGGAACATTTATTGTTTAACTGGGAGTATCGTGAGTGCAAACATCTGAAGATCATCAAAGGTATGCGATTCATTTTGCATTGCATTTCTGACTTTCGTGAGCAACCTACTTTGCTCCTAGCTGTTTGTAATGTTTTGTCTGCTAAGAGAGATGTCATAAACATAAACTCTAGGTATGCTTTTTCCGAAAAGCTTTTTTGAAATCTGACATGCCAGGTGGATTAACAACAAGCTAAGCTGTGTTTTGCTATACTGCACTTGTGATTTCATGAAATTTAAATATTTTTAGTAATATAATTTAATTTGGTGCTCTGTAATTCAGCAGATGTTGACGAAAATGATCCCGCTAACGGGATGGGTGCGTCAAGAAGTTAATATTGCCTGCTAACCTGGATTTCTTTTAGCTAAATATGCAGGTTTAAAAAATATATACTTCTGTGTATTGAAGTTGCTAGCTAGCAACTTACCTTGGCTTCTTACTACATTTGCGTAACAGTCTCCTCGTGGTTGTCAAGATCGTCTTCTGGAGATAGAGAGGAGGACCAAAGCGCAGCGTGGTAGGTGTTCGTCATTTAACGGAAAAACTGAACACTTCAAAACAACAAAGTGACAACCGTGACGCTTATGAAACACAGTGCTAACAAGCAACATAACATAGACAATCACCCACAACCCACAATGACAAAACAGGCTACCTAAATATGGTTCCCAATCAGAGACAATGACTAACACCTGCCTCTGATTGAGAACCATATCAGGCCAAACACAGAAACAGACAAACTAGACATCCAACATAGAATGCCCACTCAGATCACACCCTGACCAAACAAAACATAGAAACATACAAAGCAAACTATGGTCAGGGCGTGACTGTGGCGCAATGTATTCAGGTGGTTAGAGCGTTGGACTAGTTAACTGTAAGGTTGCAAGATTGTATCCCCGAGCTGACAAGGTACAAATCTGTCATTCTGCCCCTGAACAAGGCAGTTAACCCACCGTTCCTAGGCCGTCATTGAAAATAAGAATGTGTTCTTAACTGACTTGCCTAGTTAAATAAAGGATTAATAAAGGTGTAAAATTTTTAAAAAAATAATAATGATCTGGCAAATCGGTTTCCAAAAATACAGATTTCCGATTGTTATGTAAACTTGAAATCGGCCCCAATTAATCGGCCATTACGATTAACTTTTTATGGCTGCAGGGGCAGTATTGAGTAGCTTGGATGAAAGGTGCCCATATCAAACGGCCTGCTCCTCAGTCATAGTTGCTAATATTAGCATATTATTATTATTATTGGATAGAAAACACTCTGACGTTTCTAAAACTGTTTGAATGATGTCTGTGAGTATAACAGAACTCATGTGGCAGGCAAAATCCTGAGTTGAAATCAAAACAGGAAGTCAGAAATCTGAGCTTGTATGTATTCACCAGAGTCCCCAATGAAATCCCATTGAGATATGAATGATGGTGCACTGCCTAGGGGTTCCACTAGATGTCAACCATCAAGATAAATTATAATGAGGCTTCTATGTTGTTGTAGGAGTGAATGAGAGCAGAATATATCAGCTGTCCATCAAGCAGCCATTTTGTGTTCCCACTTTTTCCTCATGGTAGTCACTTGCGTTCCATTGCTCACGAAGAGAAGAAAGAATACTCCAGTTGGAACTTTATTGAAGCTATATGTTAAACACATCCTAATGATTGATTCTGTATTTAGTTTGAAATGTTTCTTCGACCGGAAGTATCACTTTTTGAAGTTTTTGTCCGATACAACGCTGACCAGAATTAGCGTTTGGATATATATACCAAACGCTCTAACAAAAGAAGGTATTTGGACATAAATGTTACATGAATTAAATTCCTCTGTTTTAATAACCAATTAAAATTAATCACTCTGTCAATTCATAAGAGGTTGTAAGACCCTTATTGGTATAAAATGGACAGAGACCAGCCTTTGAAATCAACCAGCTGCGTTTATTCTCGTGAGTCCTGAACATGATACATTTTATCACAGGTTACAAGCTGAAAATGACATCAGCGTTTTCTAAATGTTCCGTCTCTTCTTGACACTGGTAGAAAGGCTCTATAGTTCTCAAGTCTTCCCACCTCGCCTAGAGCCAAGGTCAGCCTGTGTAGATAAGCATTCTAGCCAGTCTGGCGATATAGTTCATTCATTTCTACCAAGGAACAGACAGTCATTGTTCTAATTCTTGATTATATTTACACACATTATATTCAGTACTAGGATTAAAAAGAAAATTCATACATATACAGTAACATAATAGTATTCTGATTAGTCAGTCCTGATTGAAATGTATACATAATTAGTCATTATTGATAAAAATGTCCTTAACAATAAATAACGGACATTTTCGAACAAAACAAACATTTATTGTGGACCTGGGATTCCTGGAGTGTTTCTGATGTAGATCATCAAAGGTAAGAGAATATTTATCATGTAATTTCTTGTTTATGTTGACGCCAACTTTGCGGCTGTGGTGTTTTTAAATTGAGCTCCGTCTCAGATTATTGCATGCGTTTCTTTTTCCGTAAAGTTTATTATTAAATCTGAGACAGCAGTTGCATTAAGGAGAGGTATATCTATAATTCCATGTGTATAACTATATTATCATCTACATTTATGATGAGTATTTCTGTTGAATGACGTGGCTATGCAAAATCACTGATGTTTTTGGAACTGGTGAATCTAACGCGCCAATGTAAACTCAGATTTTTTAAATATAAATATGAACTTTATCAAACAAAACATGCATGTATTATGTAACATGAAGTCCTATGAGTGTCATCTGATGAAGATAATTCAAGGTTAGTGTTAATTTGATCTTTATTTCTGGTTTTTGTGAAGGCTATATTTTGCTGGAAATTGGCTGTGCTTAATGTGGTTTTGTGGAGACCTAACATAATCGTTTGTAGTGCTTTAGCTGAAAAGCCTATTTGAAACACTTTGGTGGGATTAACAACAAAAACAGATTTAAAATTATTTAAGACACATGTATGTTTTAGGAATTGTAATTATGAGATTTCTGTGGTTTGAATTTTGGCGCCCTCTATTTTCACTGGTAGTTGTCATATCGATCCCGGTATCGGGATTAAAGCCATAAAAGGTTAATCGGCCATTATGATTAATCGGTCGACCTCTAGTATTGGTAGTTGACAATTACATGTATGTGCTTGGCAAAAGCATTACATTTCTGTTCTACCAATGCTGGGCTTCTGAGAAAGGTTGGTTCCTCTCTTCCACGTTCACTCACCTCAGCTGGTCTAGGCCTGTAGTCAAGTGCATGGGTTCGAGAAAAACTTGAGAAACAGAATAAACCTTTACTGTTTCCAATGGTCTTTGCTTCTAGTAACTTGGTCACTTGGCGTAAGACAAAGAGCGTCTGAGAGTGACCACAGATCTTCAGTCCATCCTGTTCTTTTACTATCTTCCAAGGGCACAGCTCTGTGGAGATATGAGGAGAACAGAGGCTAGCTTGGTAGAAAAAGAAGTAACGGAACTGTGGAACTTGTTCACTTGTTTGTGCTCTATGACCTCACACACAGCCACAAGAAGAAAACAAGACATCTTATAATGCCCCGATCTGCCGGGGAGGGGTGGAACCAACCATGACTAAGCAGTTTTTGGGTTTCTATATAAACTCCTTGCGTTCTGTGTATTGGAGGGCTCTCAACGATCACCTACGGGTGGTTATTGACCAGCTCCATTATTGCAATAATTAATCGATTTTAAAGGTTCATCTTTCGAAGAAATTGAAAGTCTCTTTTCCCTTACTTGATGAGAATTTCCACAACACATGTCTAATCCTGGATGCTGATTAGTTAAAACCGCATTCCAGACGGTGTCTATTCCACAAGTTACCACCGCTTATGACATTAAAATGCTTATTTACTCTGTTCCATCTGGCTGTGCAATCCACTGTCTCATCAGTCCCGCCAGGCAATTTAGAAACTCCACTGTGAAAAAGCTTCTAGACATTATCTCCCATTTATTTTAGACTAGCATATGATTTTCAACAGCACAGACTTGTATAAACCTTGCTGTCTGTCTCTCTGACATTTACAACATTGTTTTGAATTTTGACATTCGATTTCCAGCTGTCCCATAGTAATGAATGCGTCAGGAGTCGGAACGAGACAGAGTCTGACAGATTTTCTCAGCCAGTCAAAATGAATGAATCAGCATAATTTCTATGGAAAATACAAAGAAATGCCAATAGTGTCACATCTGCTCCTGCTATGCCCTCTGGTGTTCCTCCGGTGTCTTCTTAACCTGCAGTTACTCCCCCTTTACACGCTCTCTCTCTCCCTCTCCCTCTCCCTCTCCCTATCTGTGTGACTGTGTGTTTGGAGACAGGTGTGCTGCAAATCCCTTCCAGCTGCAACTCATTCCATAATCAAGACCTCTACAAATACTCAGTCCTGCCACTTCCACTCTGCCAGATTGTAATCTCTGCTCAGTCAGTTATTAGTCTAGCCATTTATGATTATGCAAGATCTTGTTACTCTGTTGTGCTAGCTTCCCTGCCTTACACTGTTTAGCCTCTCATTGCAGTTACTGCTCTGTCTCTGGCTCCTTTCCCCCGTTCCACATCTCACCACCCAACTACCTTGCTCTGGATTTTACTCACCACCACTACCTTGGATTCCCCTCAGGACCTGTTTACCCTGTTCTACTCAGCTAACTCCAACCTCAGTCTCCACATCTGTTTTTTCTGCAACTCATCCAAGCTTCCCCGGATCGGCACTCCATATCTCTCTGTGTAACAATAGATGTTTTGGTTCATTCATCCCTGTTTCCTCATCTGAGTCTGTTCTTGGGTTCCCTGGTTTCGCTCCACTTAACAAATAGAAAAATATGCAATGCAGTTTGCTGTCACTCCTGTGTCAGTTTGAAGTGATTGTATTAGCTGTGTAGTTGGCTAGCTCCTCTGAACAACAGTGTCCTGGCAAGACAGTAAATGTTCTATGCAAGGAGATATTGCACATCATCAGCTCATTGTTATGGATGTATCCCCCCCAAAAAATCACTAGAAAACAGCTTCATCGCAAATGGACCTATTTTGCTGTTATTCTGGCTGCACTGTTTGACGTGACTGTGTTAGCTGAAGTTGGCTAGCTAGCAAGCAAGGGACAAGAATGTTTCCAGACATCGTTGCAGCAGAACATTTAGAATGAATGACTTGGTCACGTCCGTAGATTTAGAACAAAAATACTTAACAACTGGGTCGCGTCTCTGGCAAGCGAACCGATAAAACAAACAACCAGACGGCTTGGGTAGGTAGCAACCCTTTGTGTTGGGAATATATCTTGTGGAAGGGTGAAATTAAATGGCATAAAAAGAAAGTTTTTAATGAAATGTCAGTCACTGTATAAAGTGATATCATCTAAGCCAGTGTTTGGAGGATACATTATATTGTCACGGTTCGCCGGCCCCAGACTCATGCCAATATATCCTCCAAACACCGGCTCACAGGCATTATCACCTAAGTAGCTCCAACGGTTTGGTCTGGACAGTCGGTTTTGTGAGAAGACCTCTTCGAAATGACATCTATGACAAAGAGTTCAGACGACTGCTGTAAAGCTTGTGGATGTCGTAGAACCCCAACTGTTGTGTGTGAGAGTCTCCCCTTTTCATATTGGTGACATTAGTTTATAGCTAACATGGGTTTTGGGCTTTAGAGACGATGTCTTGAAAATGTTCTTGTCTGGATCCTCTCGTGTAGAAAAAATACCACTTTTCACAAGCCCCATGTCATGGAATATGTGCTCACTTTAGATTGGAGGAAAGAGGGGATTGAGCTGCAGCCACTACAAGAAACCATAATTCTCTATCATAAACACACAGCGAGATATTCAATATTCAAAATGAGGTCACAGTGTGATGCACGGGTGTGTCAATCTACTCCACCGGGAACAAGTCCTCTCGTGCATCAAGGAATGAGGAGGGAATGAAGATAAATCTGTTTGATTCTTTTTTACACTGAATGACATTGATGTTTTCCAGTTTTATTATGTTGTCTTGATTGGAGGAGCCTCGTACATCATATTTATCATGTCTGACCCATTAAACTTGGATACAGACTGGGATACAACAAAACTTCCATTCAAAGTTAAGTTCTGAATTCTTGCAAATGGATGCTGTTTGGAGAAACCC
Source organism: Oncorhynchus mykiss (assembly GCF_013265735.2). Taxonomy (NCBI): domain Eukaryota; kingdom Metazoa; phylum Chordata; class Actinopteri; order Salmoniformes; family Salmonidae; genus Oncorhynchus; species Oncorhynchus mykiss. The sequence continues at coordinate 63,779,613 of NC_048582.1, forward strand.
AAAGGCTCCAGTGATTATGATGAGTGATGATTATGATGGGGGAACATGGTTTGAATGACTAGGCTATGTGAGAGCCACCGAGTCTCTCATTTCCAAATCCAAGGAGGAGGCAAGTGTGTTCCCATTAGATTTTCCACTTTTGCGAGAAGGGGCTTAAATCATTCTAGGTTTTGAATCTATCATTTATTTTAAAAAAAAATATATTGCATAAAATCAGACCCAAGTAACCATGCATTGAAGGGCAGCTGGAGGAGAGCCACATATACTGTACCATAGCCATGGGGAGACTGTCAGATGAATTTAATAATCATACCATGTGGAGAAATACGGATGTCCCCTAACCTGAAACGACCAACAGCAGCTCCCCTCTCTGGTGATGTCCCCTAACCTAAAACGACCAACAGCAGCTCCCCTCTCTGGTGATGTCCCCTAACCTAAAACGACCAACAGCAGCTCCCCTCTCTGGTGATGTCCCCTAACCTGAAACGACCAACACCAGCTCCCCTCTCTGGTGATGTCCCCTAACCTAAAACGACCAACAGCAGCTCCCCTCTCTGGTGATGTCCCCTAACCTGAAACGACCAACAGCAGCTCCCCTCTCTGGTGATGTCCCCTAACCTAAAACGACCAACAGCAGCTCCCCTCTCTGGTGATGTCCCCTAACCTGAAACGACCAACAGCAGCTCCCCTCTCTGGTGATGTCCCCTAACCTGAAACGACCAACAGCAGCTCCCCTCTCTGGTGATGTCCCCTAACCTGAAACGACCAACAGCAGCTCCCCTCTCTGACTGAGGTCCATACATGTTAGAGTTCCAGTAGGCGAGAAGAGTTGAGTTCTGCCAATGGAATTCTGTTTATTGAAACTATATAATTCAATAGAGATGTGTATTTTTGAAGTCGTAGATATTTGATTAGCTATATACTGTATGTTGCCTAGAAAAGGTAACATTTTTAACAGCATGTTCAACTGAAGCATGAAAGAGAACAGATAAGCAATGCGTTGGTTAGGCACATTGGTGTTAGTAGGGATCAAACTAATGTACACAACATCTGTTGCCAACAATAGCAGGTTTTGTGAAGCATTTACATTCAACTTTTGTCAGGCAGATCAGGTTAGAATCTAGCATAACACTATCATAAACAGTAACATGACATTTTCAACTGTAAAAAAAAAGAGAATTTATTGATCATCCTCAAGCAATACTTTCTACCCCCTCTGTTTAACTCCGCTTCAAAACATTTTCCTCTGTTCTTGCCTACTAATGAACATATCCCAGGACTTTCCCTCTGTTAACACTTTGTTTAATGTCCTCTGGGGTGTGACGTTGAGAGGCCACATTAGGCAGTAGCCACCAAACATGTCCTTAAGCCTGCAGTGGTAGAATTAGACAAGCTCATCACTAAAGGATGCAGCTTGGTGATGGAGCAGTCACCAGTCTGTTGACAGATTCATGTGTCTAAACTCACTCTCGCCTACAGCTATGCAAATGACAGATCAGATTAGTGAAATATTAGGCTGTACGGTGTTGTCCATACGTTTGTTCATTTGTTCGCTCCGGAGGGAGGACGGCAATGAGAAAGGCAGACTGGGGTAAATGGGGTAAATGGGTGGGAATCCAACTGTGGAAAAAGCCAGACTGAATTCCTACGCAGAGGTAATTATGTGTAAGAACGTACTACAAATTTAATTCTGTATCAATGATTGAATATGGGGTAAACTCTGAAAGCATGTTGATAAGGACAGACCTTTATACGTTGCAATACTGTATTTTGAGAAAAGAAAATACCAGCTTTGAAAATATGCAGGTTTACAGTACAATAGGTCATATTTAGGCCATACAATATTTCTGCTGTCACATTTTCAGTGAGACACCAGATCTGTGCTTATAATGTCATTGGAATGCAGTGCTAGCCGTGGGAGTTCCCCACCAACAGCAGTACCAGTTCCACCTCCACTACCTCTACCTCCACCACCGCCCCCTCCACCACCTCCTCCACCATCTCCACCACCACCCCCTCCACCATCTCCACCACCACCCCCTCCTCCACCACCCCCCTCAACCACCATCTCCACCTCCACCATCTCCATCTCCACCACCACCCCCTCCACCACCCCCTCCACCGCCACCGCCTCCCCTCCACCACCACCTCCACTTCCACCATCTCCACCACCACCATTCCTACTACCCCCACAGCCTCCTCTGCCTCCGCCTCTGTCACCTCCATCACCACCTCCTGTCCTGTGCTCCTTTGCATGGTTTCTCCCTGCTCAGTGGGGATGGACATTAGGAAAGACAGGTGTATCTCCCTGCTCAGTGGGGATGGACATTAGGAGAGACAGGTGTTTCTCCCTGCTCAGTGGGGATGGACATTAGGAGAGACAGGTGTTTCTCCCTGCTCAGTGGGGATAGACATTAGGAAAGACAGGTGTTTCTCCCTGCTCAGTGGGGATGGACATTAGGAAAGACAGGTGTATCTCCCTGCTCAGTGGGGATGGACATTAGGAGAGACAGGGACTCCTGATAGACAGACATTTTCCCTGGAAGTAAGACTTATAACTTCCTCTAGCCAAAATGCACCTAAGTAGGCAGACAGACATACAGACAGGCAGACAGACAGGGAAACAGGCATGCACATGTTAGCATGTACAGACACGTTCCCATGACATCCAAATACACCCCCCCCCCCCCCCCCCAGTTTGCTCTGCACGGTCAGGAGGTGTCATAAAAGAACATCAGAACATCAGTGAGTGGACCTTCCCTTTCCTCTCTGTGTGTGGGAATGTGAGCAAAATGAGACATGTCAGTCCAAAGTAGTCGAACACTGTTTGTGTGGATTCCTCACTATGACATTCAGTGCACCGGCCAAGCTCTGCAATCTGTTAAACAACTTGGCTTTGTCCTCCCGGCTTAGTGGAAGTGAGTGTCGTCGCCAGTGGGCAACGTCGAGCCAAGAAATGGTGTTGGAATATTCATTAGAAAAGCCATTATGAAACTGGCCTGGCCCCTAACAAACCAATCACATCTAATGAATGTGATGCGCATAGCGTCAATCATTAAGAGTCTTCACACTGTGGGGGGGTTGCCTATTAGCTACAGACAGACAGAGAGACAGAGAGACAGACAGACAGACAGACAGACAGACAGACAGACAGACAGACAGACAGACAGACAGACAGACAGACAGAGAGACAGAAAGACAGAGAGACAGAGAGACAGAGAGACAGAGAGACAGAGAGACAGAGAGACAGAGAGACAGAAAGAAGAGGATGGATGGCTGGCAGAGGGAAAATAGGAATTGATGAGAAGAAACAAGTGAATAAAGATGGTTTCCTGTCTGTTCTCTTGTCAGGCCAACCAAGGTAATCACAATATGTCACATGAAAAATAGCTCTACCATAAGTTTAATGTGATACTTATTCTAAGACAAATGTGTCATTGTAGCCTTATGTCCCAATGGGGTTAAAGACAATCAAGTAACTACCACCTCTATATCAAGCATGGGTGAGACAGAAATACCCCAATTTAGGGAAGGGAAAGGGGCATACCTAGTCAGTTGACTGGCTGTACTGACAGTCTGTCCATTAATCTCTCATCAGACTGGCTGTAGAGAAAGGGGGAGACCTAGTCAGTTGTACAACTGAATGCCTTCAACTGAAATGTGTCTTCCTCATTTAACCCTCTGAATCAGAGAGGTGGGGGGGGGGGGCTGCTTTAGCCGAAATCCACGTCTTCAGGGCCCGGGGAACAGTGGGTTAACTGCCTTGTTCAGGGGAACAGTGGGTTAACTGCCTTGTTCAGGGGAACAGTGGGTTAACTGCCTTGCTCAGGGGAACGGTGGGTTAACTGCCTTGCTCAGAGGATCAGTGGGTTAACTGCCTTGCTCAGGGGAACAGTGGGTTAACTGCCTTGTTCAGGGGAACAGTGGGTTAACTGCTTTGCTCAGTGCAACAGTGGGTTAACTGCCTTGTTCAGGGGAACAGTGGGTTAACTGCCTTGTTCAGGGGAACAGTGGGTTAACTGCCTTGCTCAGGAGAACAGTGGGTTAACTGCCTTTCTCAGGGGAACAGTGGGTTAACTGCCTTGCTCAAGGGAACAGTGGGTTAACTGCCTTGCTCAGGGGAACAGTGGGTTAACTGTCTTGCTCAGGGGAACAGTGGGTTAACTGCCTTGCTCAGGGGAACAGTGGGTTAACTGCCTTGCTCAGGGGAACAGTGGGTTAACTGCCTTGCTCAGGGGAACAGTGGGTTAACTGCCTTGCTCAGGGGAACAGTGGGTTAACTGCCTTGTTCAGGAGAACAGTGGGTTAACTGCCTTGCTCAGGAGAATAGTGGGTTAACTGCCTTGCTCAGGGGAACAGTGGGTTAACTGCCTCGCTCAGGGGAACAGTGGGTTAACTGCCTTGTTCAGGGGAACAGTGGGTTAACTGCCTTGTTCAGGGGAACAGTGGGTTAACTGCCTTGCTCAGGGGAAAAACGACAGATTTTTTTACCTTGTCAGCTCGGGGATTCGATCCAGCAACTTTTCGGTTACTTGGCACAACGCTCTAACCACTAGGCTACTTTCATTTCTGAACCATTATGGGGAATAGAAGTGTAAGAACGTCTTAAAGGAAAAGAGGACACACAGTATCAGAGAGCACAAGAAAATAACAGTCAGGGTAGCCAGTCAGATATAATCAAGCTGTCTTGAACATCTGAACAGCTCTCAGGGAACCTGTTGATCAAGGTCGATAGGTCTACCTCTTTACCATCCTACCAGGAAGTGTGATTGTCATACAGCCCTCAGGGAACCTGCTGTTCAAGGTCGATTGGTCTACCTCTTTACAATCCTACCAGGAAGTATGATTGTCATACAGCCCTCAGGGAACCTGCTGATCAAGGTCGATAGGTCTACCTCTTTACCATCCTACCAGGAAGTGTGATTGTCATACAGCCCTCAGGGAACCTGCTGATCAAGGTCGATAGGTCTACCTCTTTACCATCCTACCAGGAAGTGTGATTGTCATACAGCCCTCAGGCTTCATCACTATCAATCTCTCTTGTGTAGAGAAGGACTTTGACCATCTATTCTTTGTATAGCAGGATGCTACCATATTATAAGTGTCTGTATCTTGCCTATGCCGTTCTGTACCATCACTCATTCATATATCTTTATGTACATTTTCTTTATCCCTTTACACTTGTGTCTATAAGGTAGTAGTTTTGGAATTGTTAGCTAGATTACTTGTTGGTTATTACTGCATTGTCGGAACTAGAAGCACACGCATTTCCCTGCACTCGCATTAACATCTGCTAACCATGTGTATGTGACAAATAAAATTTGATTTGATTTGATAATGAACTACTGTATAGCCTATGAGCAGAATAGAGATGTCATAAGGTGTGTACTGTATATAGCTATGGGTTAATATTAGAATAATGTTTCTTTGTTGAAGGTTCAGCTTTCTATATGACAAGCTGAATTTATGATGTTTACTCCCAATATGTTAAGTTCCTGTCAGCTCTCAGTGTGTTCTTATTAGTTGTGGAATTTCAGCAAATGTCAAGTTAATTCTAACCATGACCTTTAATCTTGTCTTCATTCTTTCAGCCATTGATAATAACAATAGGTGTGGATGTATTTATGAAGTAAGTCAATCTGTCTTCAAATAGTACAGATGTTGGATCTGAATTTGATTACTTTCATTTTACTGCGGAAAATGTTCCTGCACAGCAGGAATTGCTAACTTGTAGTTTATTTCAGATTTTAAAAAGGCTTGTTAAAGTTTCATAATTTCCACTTTGAAAACTCAGACTTGATTTGCCCTAATGAAAGATGAATCAACCATTAATCATCCATTAATTATAATCCACATAAGAATTCACATTTCCTGTTGCTGCATGAAAATGTTCCTGCTGTAGCAAACTGGCTCAAATTAAGATCCTACATATGCATATCACCCATAGAGACCCGTTTTGAATGTATGCCCACGTATGGAGGTAAGCGATAGCTACATTAGGCCTACTATAATATTTTCACAAAATTACCGCTCTCATTCTCTTTATTTGAAATACATGAAACACAGGAAATTCCGAGCACAGACTGGCTCGCTTCAGAGGGGCAGATCCAGTGAGACATTTTAGCTGAATGATTGGTTATCTCAAAGCAGCATGCATCTATGCATGCCTGGAGGAACCAATGGGAGAACAGATAAAGACCAGTGGTGTCAGTTCTAACGTGAGATCCATCTTCCATTTTACCAATCCACTGTTCTGTTGCGGAGCGTTCATCCATCCATCCAGTCCTCTGTCCCATAGCTTCCATGTCAACTCCTCGGTCTTGTAGTTTCCATGTCAACTCCTCGGTCTTGTAGCTTCCATGTCAACTCCTCAGTCTTGTAGCTTTCATGTCAACTCAAATGCTGCTAGGAGGACATACTGAGAATCCATTTGAATGAGTATAGGGAATTACATGTGATTCAATCTGAGAGGGAGGGAAGCTGAAAATAGATATTCAGAAAGAGAGGCAAGAGAGGGAGCGAGGGAGGGAGGGAAGGAGGGAAGGAGGTAAGGAGGTAAGGAGAGAGGGAAGCAGGGAAGCTGAAAATAGATATTCAGAAAGAGAGGCAAGAGAGGGAGGGAGCGAGGGAGCGAGCGAGGGAGGGAGGGAAGGAGGGAAGGAGGGAAGGAGGAAAGGAGGGAAAGTGAAAAGAGATATTCAGAAAGAGAGGCGAGGGAGGGAGGGAGGGAGAACATAGTGAAAGAGAGATAAAGTTATATGACGTAGGAATATCCCACTGAAGTACTTGTCATGCTCTTTGCTTTGAGAAATGAGAGGGGACAGAAAGAGCATGCCCTGTCTACCAGCTCACAATGCTGATGTGATTTACCGTGACTGAGCTAAATGTGAGCAGGTGTCAGAAAGAAGCTCTGTCCTGGCGATGCCGACGGCGTGTCACATAAAATGTCTTCCCCTCGACACCCATAAGTCTCATCAGATGAGGCAAGTTTTCTGGGAACATTTGACAAATGTGTCAACACAGAAGGATGTCAACGTCACCGGATGGACAATGCCTCAAGGTACTAACAAGTCCAGATCAGAGGACAAGAGAGAGACGGATACTATGATCCACTATGAGCCATGGTCCTCTGTAGCTCAGTTGGTAGAGCATGGCTCTTGCAACGCCAGGATAGTGGGATTGATTCCCGCGACCACCCGTGAGATATAACGTATGCATGCATGACTGAAAGTTGTTATGCTTAAAAGCATCCGTATTCCTATATTATGACAGAGTGGACACATCCAAAAGGAAGGAAAGGGGGATACCTAGTCAGTTGCACAACTGAATGCATTCACCTGAAATGTGTCTTACACATTTAACCCAACCCCTCTGAATCAGAGAGGTGAAGAATGAGAGGCCATTGCTGCCTATTCAGTGCACTTTATAGAGGCTATGAAAGTTTGCAATGTTTCTTCACAGATCCATCACATTCAATCTGTAAGGAATGTGGATCTACTCTTCCCGAAAGGTCCAAAACGAGAGGCTCTGGCATTCTAAATACAAATTTACTTTACAGAGGTAGTACAATGACTGAAGTTTGCAGCATTTCTGTCCATATTCAACTATGTATTAGTCATCCCGTGGTGCTCGAACCACTCAGGAAATGAAGAGGCAGCGTTTCATCCATCCTCTCTGTTGCTGAGTCACACAAAACAAATACATGGTGCTGGTGAACAGACAAATACTAAAGATAGATCCGTCCCCCATCCTGTTAACATTCCCATCCTGTTAACATCCCCATCCTGTTAACATCCCCATCCTGTTAACATCACCATCCCTGTTAACATCCCCATCCTGTTAACATCCCTATCCCTGTTAACATCACCATCCCTGTTAACATCCCCATCCCTGTTAACATCACCATCCCTGTTAACATCCCCATCCTGTTAACATCACCATCCTGTTAACATCACCATCCTGTTAACATCCCCATCCTGTTAATATCCCCATCCCTGTTAATATCCCCATCCTGTTAATATCCCCATCCTGTTAATATCCCCATCCCTGTTAACATAAACATCCTGTTAATATCCCCATCCCTGTTAACATCCTCATCCTGTTAACATCCTCATCCTGTTAACATCCCAACCCTGTTAATATCCCCATCCTGTTAATATCCCCATCCTGTTAATATCCCCATCCTGTTAACATCCCCATCCTGTTAATATCCCCATCCCTGTTAACATCCTCATCCTCTTAACATCCTCATCCTGTTAACATCCCCATCCTGTTAACATCCCCATCCTGTTAACATCCCCATCCTGTTAACATCACCATCCCTGTTAACATCCCCATCCCTGTTAACATCACCATACTGTTAACATCCCCATCCTGTTAACATCACCATACTGTTAACATCCCCATCCTGTTAACATCCCCATCCTGTTAACATCCCCATCCTGTTAACATCCCCATCCTGTTAACATCACCACCCTGTTAACATCCCCATGCTGTTAACATCACCATCCTGTTAACATCCCCATCCCTGTTAACATCACCATCCCTGTTAACATCCCCATCCCTGTTAACATCACCATCCCTGTTAACATCAACATCCTGTTAACATCCCCATCCTGTTAACATCCCCATCCTGTTAACATCACCACCCTGTTAACATCCCCATCCTGTTAACATCACCATCCTGTTAACATCACCATCCTGTTAACATCCCCATCCTGTTAACATCCCCATCCCTGTTAACATCCCCATCCCTGTTAACATCCCCATCCTGTTAACATCCCCATCCCTGTTAACATCACCATCCCTGTTAAAAAACACCATCTCTGTTAACATCACCATCCCTGTTAACATCCCCATCCCTGTTAACATCACCATCCCTGTTAACATCCCCATCCCTGTTAGCATCCCCATCCTGTTAACATCCCCATCCCTGTTAACATCACCATCCCTGTTAACAACACCATCTCTGTTAACATCACCATCTCTGTTAACATCCCCATCCTGTTAACATCACCATCCCAGTTAACATCCCCACCCTGTTAACATCCCCATCCCTGTTAACATCCCCATCCACATTAACATCACCATCCCTGTTAACATCCCCACCCTGTTAACATCACCACCCTGTTATCATCCCCACCCTATTAACATCCCCATCCCTGTTAACATCCCCATCCCTGTTAACATCCCCATCCCTGTTAACATCCCCACCCTGTTAACATCACCACCCTGTTAACATCCCCATCCCTGTTATCATCCCCACCCTGTTATCATCCTCACCCTATTAACATCCCCATCCCTGTTAACATCCCCATCCCTGTTAACATCCCCATCCCTGTTAACATCCCCATCCCTGTTAACATCACCATCCCTGTTAACATCACCATCCCTGTTAACATCACCATCCACATTAACATCACCATCCCTGTTAACATCACCATCCCTGTTAACACCACCTCCCTGTTAACATCACCATCCCTGTTAACACCACCCTCCCTGTTAACAACACCATCCACATTAACATCACCATCCACATTAACATCACCACCCTGTTAACATCCCCATCCACATTAACATCACCATCCCTGTTAACATCCCCACCCTGTTAACATCACCACCCTGTTAACATCCCCATCCCTGTTAACATCCCCACCCTGTTAACATCCCCACCCTATTAACATCCCCATCCCTGTTAACATCCCCATCCCTGTTAACATCCCCATCCACATTAACATCACCATCCCTGTTAACATCACCATGCCTGTTAACATCCCCATCCCTGTTAACATCACCATCCACGTTAACATCAACATCCCTGTTAACATCCCCATCCACATTAACATCACCACCCTGTTAACATCACCCTCCTGTTAACATCCCCATCCCTGTTAACATCATCATCCTGTTAACATCAACATCCTGTTAACATCACCACCCTGGTAACATCACCATCCTGTTAACATCCCCATCCCTGTTAACATCCCCATCCTGTTAACATCCCCATCCTGTTAACATCACCATCCCTGTTAACATCCCCATCCCTGTTAACATCACCATACTGTTAACATCCCCATCCTGTTAACATCACCATACTGTTCACATCCCCATCCTGTTAACATCCCCATCCTGTTAACATCCCCATCCTGTTAACATCCCCATCCTGTTAACATCACCACCCTGTTAACATCCCCATGCTGTTAACATCACCATCCTGTTAACATCCCCATCCCTGTTAACATCACCATCCCTGTTAACATCCCCATCCCTGTTAACATCACCATCCCTGTTAACATCAACATCCTGTTAACATCCCCATCCTGTTAACATCCCCATCCTGTTAACATCACCACCCTGTTAACATCCCCATCCTGTTAACATCACCATCCTGTTAACATCACCATCCTGTTAACATCCCCATCCTGTTAACATCCCCATCCCTGTTAACATCCCCATCCCTGTTAACATCCCCATCCTGTTAACATCCCCATCCCTGTTAACATCACCATCCCTGTTAAAAAACACCATCTCTGTTAACATCACCATCCCTGTTAACATCCCCATCCCTGTTAACATCACCATCCCTGTTAACATCCCCATCCCTGTTAGCATCCCCATCCTGTTAACATCCCCATCCCTGTTAACATCACCATCCCTGTTAACAACACCATCTCTGTTAACATCACCATCTCTGTTAACATCCCCATCCTGTTAACATCACCATCCCAGTTAACATCCCCACCCTGTTAACATCCCCATCCCTGTTAACATCCCCATCCACATTAACATCACCATCCCTGTTAACATCCCCACCCTGTTAACATCACCACCCTGTTATCATCCCCACCCTATTAACATCCCCATCCCTGTTAACATCCCCATCCCTGTTAACATCCCCATCCCTGTTAACATCCCCACCCTGTTAACATCACCACCCTGTTAACATCCCCATCCCTGTTATCATCCCCACCCTGTTATCATCCTCACCCTATTAACATCCCCATCCCTGTTAACATCCCCATCCCTGTTAACATCCCCATCCCTGTTAACATCCCCATCCCTGTTAACATCACCATCCCTGTTAACATCACCATCCCTGTTAACATCACCATCCACATTAACATCACCATCCCTGTTAACATCACCATCCCTGTTAACACCACCTCCCTGTTAACATCACCATCCCTGTTAACACCACCCTCCCTGTTAACAACACCATCCACATTAACATCACCATCCACATTAACATCACCACCCTGTTAACATCCCCATCCACATTAACATCACCATCCCTGTTAACATCCCCACCCTGTTAACATCACCACCCTGTTAACATCCCCATCCCTGTTAACATCCCCACCCTGTTAACATCCCCACCCTATTAACATCCCCATCCCTGTTAACATCCCCATCCCTGTTAACATCCCCATCCACATTAACATCACCATCCCTGTTAACATCACCATGCCTGTTAACATCCCCATCCCTGTTAACATCACCATCCACGTTAACATCAACATCCCTGTTAACATCCCCATCCACATTAACATCACCACCCTGTTAACATCACCCTCCTGTTAACATCCCCATCCCTGTTAACATCATCATCCTGTTAACATCAACATCCTGTTAACATCACCACCCTGGTAACATCACCATCCTGTTAACATCCCCATCCCTGTTAACATCCCCATCCTGTTAACATCACCATCCCTGTTAACATCCCCATCCTGTTAACATCACCACCCTGTTAACATCACCATCATGTTAACATCCCCATCCCTGTTAACATCCCCATCCTGTTTACATCACCATCCCTGTTAACATCCCCATCCTGTTTACATCACCATCCCTGTTAACATCCCCATCCCTGTTAACATCACCATCCTGTTAACATCCCCATCCTGTTAACATCCCCATCCTGTTAACATCACCATCCCTGTTAACATCCCCATCCCTGTTAACATCACCATCCTGTTAACATCACCATCCTGTTAACATCACCATCCTGTTTACATAACCATCCCTGTTAACATCCCCATCCCTGTTAACATCACCATCCTGTTAACATCCCCATCCTGTTAACATCCCCATCCTGTTAACATCACCATCCCTGTTAACATCCCCATCCCTGTTAACATCACCATCCTGTTAACATCACCATCCTGTTAACATCACCATCCCTGTTAACATCCCCATCCTGTTAACATCCCCATCCCTGTTAACATCACCATCCCTGTTAACATCCCCATCCCTGTTTACATCACCATCCCTGTTAACATCCCCATCCTGTTAACATCACCATCCTGTTAACATCACCATCCTGTTAACATCCCCATCCTGTTAATATCCCCATCCCTGTTAATATCCCCATCCTGTTAATATCCCCATCCTGTTAATATCCCCATCCCTGTTAACATCAACATCCTGTTAATATCCCCATCCCTGTTAACATCCTCATCCTGTTAACATCCTCATCCTGTTAACATCCCCACCCTGTTAATATCCCCATCCTGTTAATATCCCCATCCTGTTAATATCCCCATCCTGTTAACATCCCCATCCTGTTAATATCCCCATCCCTGTTAACATCCTCATCCTGTTAACATCCTCATCCTGTTAACATCCCCATCCTGTTAACATCCCCATCGTGTTAACATCCCCATCCTGTTAACATCACCATCCCTGTTAACATTCCCATCCCTGTTAACATCACCATCCTGTTAACATCCCCATCCTGTTAACATCACCATACTGTTAACATCCCCATCCTGTTAACATCCCCATCCTGTTAACATCCCCATCCTGTTAACATCCCCATCCTGTTAACATCACCACCCTGTTAACATCCCCATCCTGTTAACATCACCATCCTGTTAACATCCCCATCCCTGTTAACATCACCATCCCTGTTAACATCCCCATCTCTGTTAACATCACCATCCCTGTTAACATCAACATCCTGTTAACATCCCCATCCTGTTAACATCCCCATCCTGTTAACATCACCACCCTGTTAACATCCCCATCCTGTTAACATCACCATCCTGTTAACATCACCATCCTGTTAACATCCCCATCCTGTTAACATCCCCATCCCTGTTAACATCCCCATCCCTGTTAACATCCCCATTCTGTTAACATCCCCATCCCTGTTAACATCACCATCCCTGTTAACAACACCGTCTCTGTTAACATCACCATCCCTGTTAACATCCCCATCCCTGTTAACATCACCATCCCTGTTAACATCCCCATCCCTGTTAACATCCCCATCCACATTAACATCACCATCCCTGTTAACATCCCCACCCTGTTAACATCACCACCCTGTTATCATCCCCACCCTATTAACATCCCCATCCCTGTTAACATCCCCATCCCTGTTAACATCCCCATCCCTGTTAACATCCCCACCCTGTTAACATCACCACCCTGTTAACATCCCCATCCCTGTTAACATCCCCACCCTGTTATCATCCCCACCCTATTAACATCCCCATCCCTGTTAACATCCCCATCCCTGTTAACATCCACATCCCTGTTAACATCCCCATCCCTGTTAACATCCCCATCCCTGTTAACATCCCCATCCCTGTTAACATCACCATCCCTGTTAACATCACCATCCACATTAACATCACCATCCCTGTTAACATCACCATCCCTGTTAACACCAACTCCCTGTTAACATCACCATCCCTGTTAACACCACATCCCTGTTAACATCACCATCCACATTAACATCACCATCCACATTAACATCACCACCCTGTTAACATCCCCATCCACATTAACATCACCATCCCTGTTAACATCCCCACCCTGTTAACATCACCACCCTGTTAACATCCCCATCCCTGTTAACATCCCCACCCTGTTAACATCCCCACCCTATTAACATCCCCATCCCTGTTAACATCCCCATCCCTGTTAACATCCCCATCCACATTAACATCACCATCCCTGTTAACATCACCATGCCTGTTAACATCCCCATCCCTGTTAACATCACCATCCACGTTAACATCACCATCCCTGTTAACATCCCCATCCACATTAACATCACCACCCTGTTAACATCACCATCCCTGTTAACATCCCCATCCCTGTTAACACCACCACCCTGTTATTACCACCATCCCTGTTAACATCCCCATCCCTGTTAATATCCCCATCCCTGTTAATATCCCCATCCCTGTTAACATCCCCATCCCTGTTAATATCCCCATCCCTGTTAACATCCCCATCCCTGTTAACACCACCACCCTGTTAACATCCCCATCCCTGTTAACATCACCATCCACATTAACATCACCATCCACATTAACATCACCATCCACATTAACATCACCACCCTGTTAACATCCCCATCCAGATTAACATCACCATCCCTGTTAACATCCCCACCCTGTTAACATCACCACCCTGTTAACATCCCCATCCCTGTTAACATCCCCACCCTGTTAACATCCCCACCCTATTAACATCCCCATCCCTGTTAACATCCCCATCCCTGTTAACATCCCCATCCACATTAACATCACCATCCCTGTTAACATCACCATGCCTGTTAACATCCCCATCCCTGTTAACATCACCATCCACGTTAACATCACCATCCCTGTTAACATCCCCATCCACATTAACATCACCACCCTGTTAACATCACCATCCCTGTTAACATCCCCATCCCTGTTTACATCACCACCCTGTTAACATCACCATCCTGTTAACATCACCATCCCTGTTAACATCCCCATCCACATTAACATCACCACCCTGTTAACATCACCATCCCTGTTAACATCCCCATCCCTGTTAACACCACCACCCTGTTATTACCACCATCCCTGTTAACATCCCC
>NC_048582.1:63799478-63849478 GCF_013265735.2 Oncorhynchus mykiss
TGTTCTCTTCATAATGTATGTTCTCTTCATAACGTATGTTCTCTTCATAACGTATGTTCTCTTCATAATGTATGTTCTCTTCATAATGTATGTTCTCTTCATAACATATGTTCTCTTCGTAATGTATGTTCTCTTCATAATGTATGTTCTCTTCATAATGTATGTTCTCTTCATAACGTATGTTCTCTTCATAACGTATGTTCTCTTCATAATGTATGTTCTCTTCATAATGTATGTTCTCTTCATAATGTATGTTCTCTTCATAACATATGTTCTCTTCATAATGTATGTTCTCTTCATAATGTATGTTCTCTTCATAACATATGTTCTCTTCATAATGTATGTTCTCTTCATAATGTATGTTCTCTTCATAACATATGTTCTCTTCATAATGTATGTTCTCTTCATAATGTATGTTCTCTTCATAACATATGTTCTCTTCATAACGTATGTTCTCTTCATAATGTATGTTCTCTTCATAATGTATGTTCTCTTCATAATGAATGTTCTCTTCTAACATATGTTCTCTTCATAATGTATGTTCTCTTCATAATGTATGTTCTCTTCATAATGTATGTTCTCTTCATAATGTATGTTCTCTTCATAACGTATGTTCTCTTCATAATGTATGTTCTCTTCATAACATATGTTCTCTTCATAATGTATGTTCTCTTCATAATGTATGTTCTCTTCATAATGTATGTTCTTCATAATGTATGTTCTCTTCATAACGTATGTTCTCTTCATAATGTATGTTCTCTTCATAATGTATGTTCTCTTCATAATGTATGTTCTCTTCATAATGTATGTTCTCTTCATAATGTATGTTCTCTTCATAATGTATGTTCTCTTCATAACGTATGTTCTCTTCATAATGTATGTTCTCTTCATAATGTATGTTCTCTTCATAATGTATGTTCTCTTCATAATATATGTTCTCTTCATAACGTATGTTCTCTTCATAACGTATGTTCTCTTCATAACGTATGTTCTCTTCATAATGTATGTTCTCTTCATAATGTATGTTCTCTTCATAATGTATGTTCTCTTCATAATGTATGTTCTCTTCATAACGTATGTTCTCTTCATAATGTATGTTCTCTTCATAATGTATGTTCTCTTCATAACGTATGTTCTCTTCATAATGTATGTTCTCTTCATAATGTATGTTCTCTTCATAATATATGTTCTCTTCATAACGTATGTTCTCTTCATAACGTATGTTCTCTTCATAACATATGTTCTCTTCATAATGTATGTTCTCTTCATAACGTATGTTCTCTTCATAACATATGTTCTCTTCATAATGTATGTTCTCTTCATAACGTATGTTCTCTTCATATTCTCTTCATAATGTATGTTCTCTTCATAACATATGTTCTCTTCATAATGTATGTTCTCTTCATAACGTATGTTCTCTTCATATTCTCTTCATAATGTATGTTCTCTTCATAATGTATGTTCTCTTCATAACGTATGTTCTCTTCATATTCTCTTCATAATGTATGTTCTCTTCATAACGTATGTTCTCTTCATAATGTATGTTCTCTTCATAACATATGTTCTCTTCATAATGTATGTTCTCTTCATAACATATGTTCTCTTCATAACATATGTTCTCTTCATAATGTATGTTCTCTTCATAACATATGTTCTCTTCATAATGTATGTTCTCTTCATAACATATGTTCTCTTCATAACATATGTTCTCTTCATAATGTATGTTCTCTTCATAACGTATGTTCTCTTCATATTCTCTTCATAATGTATGTTCTCTTCATAACATATGTTCTCTTCATAATGTATGTTCTCTTCATAACATATGTTCTCTTCATAACATATGTTCTCTTCATAACATATGTTCTCTTCATAACGTATGTTCTCTTCATAATGTATGTTCTCTTCATAATGTATGTTCTCTTCATAACATATGTTCTCTTCATAATGTATGTTCTCTTCATAATGTATGTTCTCTTCATAATGTATGTTCTCTTCATAATGTATGTTCTCTTCATAACATATGTTCTCTTCATAATGTATGTTCTCTTCATAATGTATGTTCTCTTCATAACATATGTTCTCTTCATAATGTATGTTCTCTTCATAACGTATGTTCTCTTCATATTCTCTTCATAATGTATGTTCTCTTCATAATGTATGTTCTCTTCATAACGTATGTTCTCTTCATAATGTATGTTCTCTTCATAATGTATGTTCTCTTCATAATGTATGTTCTCTTCATAACGTATGTTCTCTTCATAATGTATGTTCTCTTCATAATGTATGTTCTCTTCATAATGTATGTTCTCTTCATAATGTATGTTCTCTTCATAATGTATGTTCTCTTCATAATGTATGTTCTCTTCATAATGTATGTTCTCTTCATAACATATGTTCTCTTCATAATGTATGTTCTCTTCATAATGTATGTTCTCTTCATAATGTATGTTCTCTTCATAATGTATGTTCTCTTCAGAATGTATGTTCTCTTCATAACGTATGTTCTCTTCATAATGTATGTTCTCTTCATAATGTATGTTCTCTTCATAATGTATGTTCTCTTCATAATGTATGTTCTCTTCATAATGTATGTTCTCTTCATAACATATGTTCTCTTCATAATGTATGTTCTCTTCATAACATATGTTCTCTTCATAATGTATGTTCTCTTCATAATGTATGTTCTCTTCATAACATTTGTTCTCTTCATAATGTATGTTCTCTTCATAATGTATGTTCTCTTCATAACATATGTTCTCTTCATAATGTATGTTCTCTTCATAACATATGTTCTCTTCATAATGTATGTTCTCTTCATAATGTATGTTCTCTTCATAACGTATGTTCTCTTCATAATGTATGTTCTCTTCATAATGTATGTTCTCTTCATAATGTATGTTCTCTTCATAATGTATGTTCTCTTCATAATGTATGTTCTCTTCATAACGTATGTTCTCTTCATAACATATGTTCTCTTCATAATGTATGTTCTCTTCATAATGTATGTTCTCTTCATAACATATGTTCTCTTCATAATGTATGTTCTCTTCATAACGTATGTTCTCTTCATAATGTATGTTCTCTTCATAATGTATGTTCTCTTCATAATGTATGTTCTCTTCATAATGTATGTTCTCTTCATAACGTATGTTCTCTTCATAATGTATGTTCTTCATAATGTATGTTCTCTTCATAATGTATGTTCTCTTCATAACATATGTTCTCTTCATAACATATGTTCTCTTCATAATGTATGTTCTCTTCATAATGTATGTTCTCTTCATAATGTATGTTCTCTTCATAACGTATGTTCTCTTCATAACGTATGTTCTCTTCATAATGTATGTTCTCTTCATAATGTATGTTCTCTTCATAACATATGTTCTCTTCGTAATGTATGTTCTCTTCATAATGTATGTTCTCTTCATAATGTATGTTCTCTTCATAACGTATGTTCTCTTCATAACGTATGTTCTCTTCATAATGTATGTTCTCTTCATAATGTATGTTCTCTTCATAATGTATGTTCTCTTCATAACATATGTTCTCTTCATAATGTATGTTCTCTTCATAATGTATGTTCTCTTCATAACATATGTTCTCTTCATAATGTATGTTCTCTTCATAATGTATGTTCTCTTCATAACATATGTTCTCTTCATAATGTATGTTCTCTTCATAATGTAAGGGAATACCCCCCTGATTTGGACAAAAACAAATGGCGGTATATTGGCATTGGACAAACCATGTACACGATGGTCAATACCACCCAATTTGGCGTTGATTCATGCAAAGTATATTGCAAATGCCATATGGCAATTGCCAATTGTAACACTTCAAAATTCCAATAGGGGGCGTGTGCGTTCCACCGGGGCATTTCATATTGCAAATGGCACCCAAGTCAACATCCAAAAGCCAAATTTTGAAAAATGACATTTTTTAAAAAAAACTTAAAAACCCTTAAAAAAGTGCTTTCTGGACCTTTTTTCGAAATTCTTTCGAGTTTTTTGTCAATTACACATGTGTAAGTACTGTATGAGTATACTTTTGTCATCATATATATATTTTTTTTTAAGTACATGCGCATAAGGCATATGTTTTGTCCATTTGCAATATGATTTCATAGGAAGTCAAAAGTCAAAAGTCAAAAATGTCAAAATTTGGGAAAAAACTTCACACATCCTTAAAAAAGTGCTTTCTGGACCTTTTTTCAAAATTCTTTCGATTTTTGTGTCAATTACACATGTATAAGAACTTTATCAACATACTTTAGTCATACTTTATTATCATATATATATATATTTTTTTACTTGTGCATAAGGCATATGTTTTCTCCATTTGGAATATGATTTCATAGGAAGTCAAAAGTCAAAAGTCAAAAATGTCAAAATTTGGTAAAAAACTTCATACATCCTTAAAAAAGTGCTTTCTTGACCTTTTTTCAAAATTCTTTCGATTTTTGTGTCAATAACACATGTATAAGAACTTTATCAACATACTTTAGTCATGCTTTATTATCATCTTTTTTTTACTTGTGCATAAGGCATATGTTTTCTCCATTTGCAATATGATGTCATAGGAAGTCAAAAGTCAAAGTCAAAAGTAACGATTTTCCTCCGTGCAACTGATGATCTAAAATGTGCAACAAAATGTTTTTGATTTTTTTTGTTTATGTTTCCTTACTTTTTCAAAGTCACTGTGCATTTGCAATATGTTTTAATGGGCAGATACCATCACGAATTTGTCATGCTCAAAATTCAAACTTTACTTTGCTCAAACTATACCTTGGTCAACTTGTATTACATATTTCTTTTTGTTTTACTTGTGCATAAGGCATATGTTTTCTCCATTTGCAATATGATGTCATAGGAAGTCAAAAGTCAAAGTCAAAAGTAAATATTTTCCTCCGTGCACCTGGTGATCTGAAATGTGCACCTGGTGACCTGAAATGTGCACCTGGTGATCTAAAATATGCAACTGGTAACCCAAAAAAAAATTTTGGGGATGTTTTTTTGTTTATGTTTCCTTACTTTTTCAAAGTCACTGTGCATTTGCAATATGTTTTAATGGGCAGGTACCATCACGAATTTGTCATGCTCAAAATTCAAGCTTGTGATCTAAAATATGCAGCTGGTTACCCAACATTTTTTGGGATGTTTTTTTGTTTATGTTTCCTTACTTTTTCAAAGTCACTGTGCATTTGCAATATGTTTTAATGGGCAGGTACCATCACGAATTTGTTCATCGAATTTGTTTATGTTTCCTTACTTTTTCAAAGTCACTGTGCATTTGCAATATGTTTCAATGGGCAGGTACCATCACGAATTTGTCATGCTCAAAAAATTTTAGATGTATTTTTTTTTGTTTCTTACTTTTTCAAAGTCACTGTGCATTTGGAATATGTTTTAATGGGCAGGTACCATCACGAAATTGTTTATCGAATTTGTTTATGTTTCCTTACTTTTTCAAAGTCACTGTGCATTTGCAATATGTTTCAATGGGCAGGTACCATCACGAATTTGTCATGCTCAAAAAATTTTAGATGTATTTTTTTTTGTTTCTTACTTTTTCAAAGTCACTGTGCATTTGGAATATGTTTTAATGGGCAGGTACCATCACGAATTTGTTCATCGAATTTGTTTATGTTTCCTTACTTTTTCAAAGTCACTGTGCATTTGCAATATGTTTCAATGGGCAGGTACCATCACGAATTTGTCATGCTCAAAAAATTTTAGATGTATTTTTTTTTGTTTCTTACTTTTTCAAAGTCACTGTGCATTTGGAATATGTTTTAATGGGCAGGTACCATCACGAATTTGTTTATCGAATTTGTTTATGTTTCCTTACTTTTTCAAAGTCACTGTGCATTTGCAATATGTTTCAATGGGCAGGTACCATCACGAATTTGTCATGCTCAAAAAATTTTAGATGTATTTTTTTTTGTTTCTTACTTTTTCAAAGTCACTGTGCATTTGGAATATGTTTTAATGGGCAGGTACCATCACGAATTTGTTCATCGAATTTGTTTATGTTTCCTTACTTTTTCAAAGTCACTGTGCATTTGCAATATGTTTCAATGGGCAGGTACCATCACGAATTTGTCATGCTCAAAAATTTTTAGATGTATTTTTTTTTGTTTCTTACTTTTTCAAAGTCACTGTGCATTTGGAATATGTTTTAATGGGCAGGTACCATCACGAATTTGTTTATCGAATTTGTTTATGTTTCCTTACTTTTTCAAAGTCACTGTGCATTTGCAATATGTTTCAATGGGCAGGTACCATCACGAATTTGTCATGCTCAAAAAATTTTAGATGTATTTTTTTTTGTTTCTTACTTTTTCAAAGTCACTGTGCATTTGGAATATGTTTTAATGGGCAGGTACCATCACGAATTTGTTCATCGAATTTGTTTATGTTTCCTTACTTTTTCAAAGTCACTGTGCATTTGCAATATGTTTCAATGGGCAGGTACCATCACGAATTTGTCATGCTCAAAAAATTTTAGATGTATTTTTTTTTGTTTCTTACTTTTTCAAAGTCACTGTGCATTTGGAATATGTTTTAATGGGCAGGTACCATCACGAATTTGTTCATCGAATTTGTTTATGTTTCCTTACTTTTTCAAAGTCACTGTGCATTTGCAATATGTTTCAATGGGCAGGTACCATCACGAATTTGTCATGCTCAAAAAATTTTAGATGTATTTTTTTTTGTTTCTTACTTTTTCAAAGTCACTGTGCATTTGGAATATGTTTTAATGGGCAGGTACCATCACGAATTTGTTTATCGAATTTGTTTATGTTTCCTTACTTTTTCAAAGTCACTGTGCATTTGCAATATGTTTCAATGGGCAGGTACCATCACGAATTTGTCATGCTCAAAAAATTTTAGATGTATTTTTTTTTGTTTCTTACTTTTTCAAAGTCACTGTGCATTTGGAATATGTTTTAATGGGCAGGTACCATCACGAATTTGTTCATCGAATTTGTTTATGTTTCCTTACTTTTTCAAAGTCACTGTGCATTTGCAATATGTTTTAATGGGCAGGTACCATCACGAATTTGTTTATCGAATTTGTTTATGTTTCCTTACTTTTTCAAAGTCACTGTGCATTTGCAATATGTTTTAATGGGCAGGTACCATCACGAATTTGTTTATCGAATTTGTTTATGTTTCCTTACTTTTTCAAAGTCACTGTGCATTTGCAATATGTTTCAATGGGCAGTTACCATCACGAATTTGTCATGCTCAAAATTTTTTAGATGTATTTTTTTTTGTTTCTTACTTTTTCAAAGTCACTGTGCATTTGGAATATGTTTTAATGGGCAGGTACCATCACGAATTTGTCATGCTCAAAAAATTTTAGATGTATTTTTTTTTGTTTCTTACTTTTTCAAAGTCACTGTGCATTTGCAATATGTTTTAATGGGCAGGTACCATCACGAATTTGTCATGCTATAAAAATCCTGCAGGAATGTGAAATTGACTGGCCCGATGAACTCGGGATGGCTTTGCAGTGATTCTGGGTCATCTCAATCGCTCGTTTGGGTTGATTTCAGAATGTCGCTTTTGGTGATGTTTTTTCACTATAGAATCATATTGCAAATGTACAAGAGTCAAGTGGACAAGAGTCCATCAGTCAATTAGATATCATTCTGACCACCAAACTGATACAAACTGACACCAAACCCACTTTTTCCAACTCGTTTAGTAGCCAACTATTACATACTTCAGAGCTGGCCCAAAATTCACAACGCCTTCGGTACAAACCATAAAAAAACCATAAAACACGTAGTTACGTTCTAGCTGCGGGTCCATTTCTTATGTTATGTGTTGGCCTAGCTGAGGCGACCCCGAATCCCAAGTTTCGGCTCGATAGGTCATTTGGTGTCCGAGAAAAACCCTAATTGGTGCTGAAAATCCACTATTTTCCATGACTTGCTACGGGGTCCTTGAATGAGATATCGGACAGAAACGTTGGGGTCTGTCTATATGGGCCGAGACGTTCGCAATGCACCTAGTCTTGCGACTCTGGGACATTTCTAAATGTCGTCATTTTCGTGATGCAAAAATGAATTGAAGTTATTTCAAATGTACGAGGCTGTTTCTCGGTCCGAGAACCTTCTAGAGCCACGTAACTCACCACGCACCATCTACGGGAGGTCTAGAACAGGTTTCTAAAGTTTTGGAACTCTAGGTCCGACGGTTCTTTTTTAGCTCCAACAAAGCTAACTATTGGAGCCACTGTCTGTCTCTACGCACCCCAATACGTCCCTCCATCCAAGTTGTGTTTTAGTGCAATTTTTTTTTCCTTTGATTTTTTTTGGGAAAAATGACTGATTTACAGTTCATGGGGGTTGCCTAATCACACATATGAAGTTTTGGAAAGATCAGACTTTTTTAACCCTTCGAAACAGCCCCTGAGACACCAATTATGGCACTTCCGGTTGGCACAGGAAGTTATAAATCAACACATATCCTCATTGGGGTATGCTGTTACAGAATCCTGAGTTTTAAGTCCTTACGTTAAGAATTGACTGATCTACACAGGGTTGAATGCACTATGTCTATCAAACTGCATGCAGTGTATGGGTAAACACTTTTAGGGGCATTTTAACCACTTCCGGTTGGTCCAGGAAGCTTAGAATCAACACAGGTAGACCTCATAGTGGCCTGATGGACTGGTACCGAAGACAGGTTCATACGGCATTCATAACCCACATAGGCCTCAGGTTGAAATTAGGGGTGCAGGCAATGTATTCCTATGGGGAGAGATGACACTGTAATCTGTGAGATCAAAAAACACTGTTTTACTGTGAAGGGTTAATGCCACACGGTCAAGGTTAGGCTTGTTCAGATCGGGAGGACCTTAGGAACATTCATGTGGTCGAATTTTTCTTCTCACTCTAACGGTTCTCTCACTGTCACCCAAAAGCAAATGACATTGTGGTGCAGGCTTCATTTTGGGCCTACTATTGTAATGGTCGCTGCGCCTAGACCGAGCGAGCTACGGTCAAGCGGGATAGCTCGTTGAACTCAGAACAGTCTGGAGACTATGGTGATGCCATTTTTTGTGTTGATTTCAGAATGCCATTTTGGTGATGGTCCCTCTCCGTTTAAACATATTGCAAATGTACAAAAGTCAACTAGCAAGTCAGTGTCCATCAGTCAATTAGATGTCATTATGACACCAAATGGATATCAATTGACACCAAACCCACTTTTTCCTACTCATTTAGTAGCCAACTATCACATATGTCAGAGCAGTCCCATAATTCACAGCGCCTTCAGTTGAAAACATAATAAAAAGGTAAAACACATAGTTACGTTCTAGCTGAGGGTCCAGTTCGGACATTATGTGAAGTCCTATGTGAGGCGACCCCGAATCCCGAGTTTCGGCTCGATAGGTCATTTGGTGTCCGAGAAAAACCCTAATTGGTGCTGAAAATCCACTATTTTCCATGACTTGCTACGGGGTCCTTGAATGAGCTATCGGACAGAAACGTTGGGGTCTGTCTATATGAGCCGAGACGTTCGCAATGCACCTAGTCTTGCGACTCTGGGACATTTCTAAACGTCGTCATTTTCGTGATGCAAAAATGAATTGAAGTTATTTCAAATGTACGAGGCTGTTTCTCGGTCCGAGAACCGTCTAGAGCCACGTAACTCGCCACGCACCATGGCCCGGAGGTCTAGAACAGGTTTCTAAAGTTTCGGAACTCTAGGTCCGACCGTTCTTTTTTAGCTCCAACAAAGCTAACTATTGCGGCCACTGTCTGTCTCTACGCACCCCAATACGTCCCTCCATCCAAGTTGTGTTTTAGTGCAATTTTTTTTTCCTTTGATTTTTTTGGGGAAAAATGACTGATTTACAGTTCATGGGGGTTGCCTAATCACATATATGAAGTTTTGGACAGATCTGACTTTTTTAACCCTTTGAAACAGCCCCTGAGACACCAATTATGGCACTTCCGGTTGGCACAGGAAGCTATAAATCACCACATGTCTTGATTGACATGGCCACTTACAGAATCCCGAGTTTTAAGTCTTTACGTTAAGAATTGACTGATCTACACAGGGTTGAATGCACTATGTCTATCAAACTGCATGCAATGTATGGGTAAACACTTTTAGGGTGATTTGAACCACTTCCGGTTGGTCCAGGAAGCTTAGAATCAACACAGGTAGACCTCATAGTGGCCTGATGGACTGGTACCGAAGACAGGTTCATACGGCATTCATAACCCACATAGGCCTCAGGTTGAATTTTGTGGTGCAGGCTATGTATTCCTATGGGGAGAGATGACACTGTAATCTGTGAGATCAAAAAACACTGTTTTACTGTTAAGGGTTAATGCCACACGGTCAAGGTTAGGCTTGTTCAGATCGGGAGGACCTTATGAACATTCCTATGGTGGAATTTTTCTTCTCACCCTAACGGTTCTCTCACTGTCACTCAAAAGCAAATGACATTGTGGGGCAGGCTTCATTTTGGGCCTAATATTCTAATGGTTGCTGCGCCTAGACCGAGCGAGCTACGGTCAAGCGGGATAGCTCGTTGAACTCAGCACAGTCTGGAGACTATGGTGATGCCATTTTTTGTGTTGATTTCAGAATGCCATTTTGGTGATGGTCCCTCTCTGTTTAAACATATTGCAAATGTACAAAAGTCAACTAGCAAGTCAGTGTCCATCAGTCAATTAGATGTCATTATGACACCAAACCCACTGTTTCCTACTCATTTAGATGCCAACTATCATATATGTCAGAGCAGTCCCATAATTCACAGCGCCTCTAGTTTAAAACATAATAAAAAGGTAAAACACATAGTTACGTTCTAGCTGCGGGTCCAGTTCGGACATTATGTGAAGTCCTATGTGAGGCGACCCCGAATCCCGAGTTTCGGCTCGATAGGTCATTTGGTGTCCGAGAAAAACCCTAATTGGTGCTGAAAATCCACTTATTTCCATGCCTTGCTACGGGGTCCTTGAACGAGCTATCGGACAGAAACTTTGGGGTCCGTCTCTATGGGCCGAGCCGGTTTCAACGCACCTAGCCTTGCGTCTCTGAGACTTTTCTAAACGTCGTCATTTTCGTGATGCAAAAATGAATTGAAGTTATTGCGAATGTACGAGGCTGTTTCTCGGTCCGAGAACCATCTAGAGCCACGTAACTCGCCACGCACCATGGCCCGGAGGTCTAGAACAGGTTTCTAAAGTTTCGGAACTCTAGGTCCGACCGTTCTTTTTTAGCTCGAACAAAGCTAACTATTGCGGCCACTGTCTGTCTCTACGCACCCCAATACGTCCCTCCATCCAAGTTGTGTTTTAGTGCAATTTTTTTTTCCTTTGATTTTTTTTGGGAAAAATGACTGATTTACAGTTCATGGGGGTTGCCTAATCACATATATGAAGTTTTGGACAGATCTGAATTTTGAAAACCCTTCGAAACAGCCTCTGAGACACCAATTATGGCACTTCCGGTTGGCACAGGAAGCTATAAGTCACCACATATCCTCATTGGGGTATGCTGTTACATAATCCTGAGTTTTAAGTCCTTACGTTAAGAATTGACTGATCTACACAGGGTTGAATGCACTATGTCTATCAAACTGCATGCAGTGTATGGGTAAACACTTTTAGGGGCATTTGAACCACTTCCGGTTGGTCCAGGAAGCTTAGAATCGACACAGGTAGACCTCATAGTGGCCTGATGGACTGGTACCGAAGACAGGTTCATACGGCATTCATAACCCACATAGGCCTCAGGTTGAAATTAGGGGTGCAGGCAATGTATTCCTATGGGGAGAGATGACACTGTAATCTGTGAGATCAAAAAACCCTGTTTTACTGTGAAGGGTTAATGCCACACGGTCAAGGTTAGGCTTGTTGAGATCGGGAGGACCTTAGGAACATTCATGTGGTGGAATTTTTCTTCTCACCCTAACGGTTCTCTCACTGTCACTCAAAAGCAAATGACATTGTGGGGCAGGCTTCATTTTGGGCCTACTATTCTAATGGTCGGTTATTGTGTTATTTCAGAAAATCATAGAAAATCACAGAAATGTCGCAGAGCTCCGCAGCACACTTTAAAAAGATTCGTATGAACACCCTGCAACTGGATCTGTAACCGTTGAAAAAAAAAAAACGCCTATTTGTGACCATCACCAATTTGTCATTGTTCCGTTTCTCTTAAATGACGATAGATAAATGGCTGGTTCTTTTTTTATTGACACCGGAGGCTCCTTGGCTTTGACCTGAAGTGGAAAAATAATTTCTCTACTTCCATTTTAAGCCTTTAATCCCAGAAAAATGGCCGTAGCTCAAAAACCGTCGAGGCCTAGACGCCATCCCGTTCGGGGCCAACTGCCCCTTGAGCCAAACCTACGCTCGCCAAGTTTCGGCTTCGAAATATTTTCAGTTTTTGAGATAAGGCCCCGTCGCGATTCGTGATGTTTTGCCAAATTGCCATATGATTCCGTATGCCATCTGGTGGGAGTGTCCGGGACGGCGGAAAAAACGGTCCGAAACTTGTTTTTTTTTTTAAACGGGAACCGAAAGTCCGACAAAGTTCATTTGACGACTTCCCGGTAGGTCTGGCCCTACCGCACGGCCCGACGCCGACCGCGAATTTTACAAACGATTTCGGACGTCTGGTAAGGGACCGTACATTTGCAATATGGACTTTCTCACTGATCATACACGAAATGCCGAAATGTTCCCTTAAGGTATGTATGTTCTCTTCATAACATATGTTCTCTTCATAACGTATGTTCTCTTCATAATGTATGTTCTCTTCATAATGTATGTTCTCTTCATAATGTATGTTCTCTTCTAACATATGTTCTCTTCATAATGTATGTTCTCTTCATAATGTATGTTCTCTTCATAATGTATGTTCTCTTCATAATGTATGTTCTCTTCATAATGTATGTTCTCTTCATAACGTATGTTCTCTTCATAATGTATGTTCTCTTCATAACATATGTTCTCTTCATAATGTATGTTCTCTTCATAATGTATGTTCTCTTCATAACGTATGTTCTCTTCATAACGTATGTTCTCTTCATAATGTATGTTCTCTTCATATTGTATGTTCTCTTCATAATGTATGTTCTCTTCATAACGTATGTTCTCTTCATAATGTATGTTCTCTTCATAATGTATGTTCTCTTCATAACATATGTTCTCTTCATAATGTATGTTCTCTTCATAATGTATGTTCTCTTCATAACATATGTTCTCTTCATAACGTATGTTCTCTTCATAATGTATGTTCTCTTCATAATGTATGTTCTCTTCATAATGTATGTTCTCTTCATAATGTATGTTCTCTTCATAACATATGTTCTCTTCATAATGTATGTTCTCTTCATAATGTATGTTCTCTTCATAATGTATGTTCTCTTCATAATGTATGTTCTCTTCATAATGTATGTTCTCTTCATAACGTATGTTCTCTTCATAATGTATGTTCTCTTCATAACATATGTTCTCTTCATAATGTATGTTCTCTTCATAATGTATGTTCTCTTCATAACATATGTTCTCTTCATAACATATGTTCTCTTCATAATGTATGTTCTCTTCATAATGTATGTTCTCTTCATAACGTATGTTCTCTTCATAACATATGTTCTCTTCATAACATATGTTCTCTTCATAATGTATGTTCTCTTCATAACGTATGTTCTCTTCATAACATATGTTCTCTTCATAATGTATGTTCTCTTCATAATGTATGTTCTCTTCATAATGTATGTTCTCTTCATAACGTATGTTCTCTTCATAACGTATGTTCTCTTCTGTAACATATGTTCTGGATTGATTCTGGAATATCTGGTATAGGCCTGGCAATGCCGAGGCTGATGTAGTGTGTCCATTTTATCTGGAAGCCTCTCCATGCAAGGTTACTGAGAGTATAATTGATCAAATTCACTAATCCCTCGTATCTGTTTGCCTCAGGACTGGAGGAGTGGATGGACAACCAGGCTTTAGCTGGAGTGCACGGACTGGAAACCACAGTGTTTTCCCTACCCAACCAAATGGCACCCTATTCCCTATAAAGTGCACTACTTTTGACTATCCCTTAGGGCCCTGGTCAAAAGTAGTGCACTATGAAGGGAATAGGGTGCCGTTTGGGAACACACCCCACGTTTCATTCTCAACACTCCTAATCCTGCACTTGGAACATCTTTTATAAGATCATTCACTACCGTGCCAAATACATTTATTTATGATTCTCAACAGCAGCAGCCCAGAGTCAGACAAACAGAATCAAACAATATTCAAACTAGTACATTGAAAGGTAAGGCAAGATTATACTGTTTTGTATGACAGGAAATTGGAACTTTGTAAATCATTTTCTTGTACTATTTTTCGATAAAGCAACTATGTAAAGACACTAAACTTCCACGTAGTGTGTCAGACACCATTGATTGTAATTATGAAAAGGCAGGACATACTCTCTACGTAAGATGTGACATGATCTTATCGATTCCTTACCTCTTTCCAGTAACGCCCTCAGCTATTTTCTAACACAACACGAACGACCTTAATGATGTCAAAAAATGTATAACGATCTCAACAACATTGCGTTTACATGGTCTTTTGCTTTATCGATCGCTCAGCCTAATTATCCAGATCATAAGTTTATGAGCAGAATTATTAATAATTCGATTGAAAAGAGACTGAACACCCAATCTCTGAGATAACATGATTGATACTAATCACAGATCTGAGAAATGGAGCTGTTATCGAGCCACATGGTCTGTCTGTCTGTCTGTCTGTCTGTCTGTCTGTCTGTCTGTCTGTCTGTCTGTCTGTCTGTCTGTCTGCCTGCCTGCCTGCCTGCCTGCCTGCCTGCGAGGGATCGCAGCTGGATGATAGATTGACCAAAATGGTCACATCTATGGAAGTCTACAGCTTCCAGGGTGGTCAATCACTCCATTTAGTCTCCTGGGGAGATTCCACAGCACACAGCCCTCCACCCGAAGACTAGATCAACTCCGCAATACTGACTATAGACATGACTGGCCGTAGACATGACTGGCCGTAGACATGAGTGGCCGTAGACATGACTGTAGAGAATGCTCAGCCTCAGAGTTTGGCTCCCTTCAGTAGAAATCACTGCCCTTTAAAGGCCAAACGCCATCCACAGTATCATTGAACCCTGTCTGTCAGTACCAGTGTCACCCCCCTCTCGTATGAGCAGTAGTGGAAGGAGTCACATTTATCTGGTTGACACATTGTTTTAAATCTTCCTTGCCAGTGTGAATATGAGAATATTTTTCTTGTTTACAGTTCAGCCATGAATATATTTTGATGAATGGTAACATAAAAAATAAAAATACAATTTAAAATATATTTTTTTTGTTGGGGGGGGTCAACATAAATGTATATGATTTTTATAAATGCATACATTTTCTTAAGTGCTGCACCCAAAGAAAAACACAGCAAAACAATTCTTCATGGCCATTTTTATTCTACATAATAACTCCAAACCCAAATCAAATCCCCTGTGCCTGATTGCCTTGGGAACAGCAACAATATGTCCACGATTGAAAGGTAACACTTAAAGTGGTGGGCTACAGTATGAACCTGCAGTGCAAGAACTGTTCTTAGCGACAAGGGAGAATGAAGAGGAGGGTATGGCAAAATAACAGTTATTGAGTCATCAGACCTTAAATTACAGTTGGAACCAATTGATCAAACTATTTTTGATTGACAATTTCCATCTATGCTTTCTGTCCTATTAAGTGATTTTGTGTGATTCTACATAGGAAGTGTGTTTATTGGAGTGTATAGTAGTGTGGGTCAATATGAAGAACTTATTTCCAAAATGGCGTCTCCACCAATCATTCACCGTTTATTTTCATCAGAAATGTTTGCTAATGTGCTCTTTCATGTATGTGTGTAAAATCATACTGTTCTCAATTTTTTTATTGATATATTGAAGATGTGTTTGAAAATGGTTAGTTTTTTTTTTTGCAAAATGCTGTACATCCACTGTTTAACTGGAAAGAGATGTTCACATGCTGTATATTTGACTGTGATGTGTGATTGTCTCACCCATCGATCTCAAGATGAAGGTACTTACTGTAAGTCACTCTGGATAAGAGCATCTGATAAATGACTAAAATGTCAAATATAAGTGTTTTACATAACAATCTCATATTACTATATTGACTTATTATAATTTTTTAAAATTAAATATTGATGTCACAAATGTATCATTTGTAGAGTTTTTTTTTTTTAAGAACGTAGTTACTTGTTGCATTTGACTGAGTAAAACCTAACAGTACAACTTATTTCTCTGAGCATTTAGAAAAAAAAGCATGATTACTTTTAGATTACTTTTGTCTCTCTGAAACGAAACCATCAAGTGATTTGAAACAAATACATGTCTGTCATTTAACAACCCCCATGACATGATCTGATAGTGAAAAAACCCAAAAATCTCTTTAATCAT
The DNA here is from genome assembly GCF_013265735.2 of Oncorhynchus mykiss. Classification (NCBI taxonomy): domain Eukaryota; kingdom Metazoa; phylum Chordata; class Actinopteri; order Salmoniformes; family Salmonidae; genus Oncorhynchus; species Oncorhynchus mykiss. The sequence continues at coordinate 63,815,951 of NC_048582.1, forward strand.
TTCTATAAATAATAAAAGCTAATTTACCAAAATTTCTGAAAATGGATATACATTGAGTATATCAAACATTGAGAACACGTTGCTAATATTGAGTTGCACCCCCTTCAGAACATCCTCAATTCGTTGGGGTGTGGACTCTACAAGGTGTCAAAAGGGTTCCACAGGGATGCTGGCCCATGTTGACTCCAATGATTCCCACAGACATTTGGGTGGTGGGCCATTCTTGATACAGACGGGAAACTGTTGAGTGTGAAAAACCCAGCAGAGTTGCAGTTCTTGGCACAATCTGTGTCTCAATTGTCTCAAGGCTTAAAAATCCTTCTTTAACCTGTCTCCTCCCCTTCATCTACACGGATTGAAGTGGATTTAACAAGTGACATCAATAAGAGATTGTGCCTTTCACCTGGATTCACCTGGTCAGTCTATGTCATGGAAAGAGCAGGTGTTCTTAATGTTTTGTTCACTCGGTGTTCAGCATTTTGGAATGAAACTCTTGATATCATCAAGCTACAAGTCTAACACCACCTCAGTGTCCGTACCAGGGCACATAGCATCCACTAACACTCTAGCTCTGGAGGGCTCTCTTGTGCTCATTTAATCATGTATGCTCTGCTGGCTATAGGAGATTCACAATAAAAGCTATTTCCTACATGACAGATGGTGAAAATACTCAGCGTTTCAGAGAAGGCATGGGTATAATTTTGGTGCAATTACCTCGGCTTCTGTTCATCATTGAGGCATGTAACATATTCTGCTGTTAAAGCCAGGCGTACGCTAGACGGCATCTGTGTTCAGAAAGTGGAGCCCAAAAGTCTGCCTTTCTGTTCTAAAAGCAGAATTTCTCAAAAGTCAATATCATTTGAAATTGGTTTTATTCGTAAGTAAATCTTAGTCGTTTTTTCTATTGAGAGGATAAAATTATACTGAGTTGTTTATCAAGTGTGACTGGGAGTCTTCGGATGACTGGGTTCTCTTTGCAGAGCTCACTAACCAGCATGCTGGGCCGACCATGTGGACTGAAATGGGTTTAGGCGTAAGTCAAAATCTGTGCTATGCTGAAAATGTATGGATGTTTATGTTAATTAACTTTTAATGAGTAATTGATAATACATTTTTAAAGGATCGTTCAATCGTTCAACATTTCAGAAAGTCCAGACTTGGTGATAACTTTATACTGCAGTTTGATTTACATTCACAATGAAATGGCTGTTATGGTAGAAACATATTTACAGTCGCATACTTACTAAGTACCTCAAATCAAAATCAAATGTTATTTGTCACATGTTCTGAACACAACAAGTTTAGACCTTACAGTGAAATGCTTACTTACAAGTCCTAAAAATTGCGGTTGATGATGGTGTTGGTGTTGTACCTGGCCATGCAGTCATGAGTGAACAGGGAGTACAGGAGGGGACTGAGCACGCACTCCTGAGGGGCCCCCGTGTTGAGGATCAGTGTGGCGGATGTGTTGTTACCTACCCCCACCACCTGGGGGCGGCCCGTCAGGAAGTCCAGGATCCAGTTGGTCTTAACATACAAAATGTGCTTATTTTCACGAAGGCTATAACATAAACAAACTGCTGCCACTTTTCTCAAATTGCTTTTTAGATTATCGTTTTATTACTTCACAGTGCAGAGATGGAGTTTTGTGGTAACTATTGGCAACCAACTACCATATCAGGAAACATTCTCCAGTCACCAGAGGACAGTAAACAGACAAGGAATGCCTTAAAATTATACTGTATAGCAATGATTGTCTTCACAGTGTTGGCAGAAATAATGTTGTTCTATTATCTAAGTTAATAAACGGAGGAAAACTGAAAACTGTTCCTATATTGATCAGGTAATGATGTTGGTATTTGAAACAGACAATTTTGTCTTAGGGGTTTTGATATTATGAGGTGTTGCCTGTCAATACAAGCCCTCCAAATAGAGATGCAGTATAGCCACCCTGCTTACAGTGACACAATTATCCAGACTCTCCACACAAACTAAAAAGGATAGTGATGTCAAGATGTCTTATGTGTCAAGACGTGTGGCAAAGTCTTGCTATGGTCCGTATCGGCCCTGGACACATTACGGACACTCATTGAAATGCTGTGTCAGAATATGTCAAGATGTGTCCGTTCTTGATGCAGATGTATTTTGCACTATGTAGGTGACAGGTTCTCTCGCCTAGGTCTACTGTGAGTCATGAAGAAGACCGGGAGGAATATTTGCGATTTCACACAAATGATGTCTATGTATTTTAAGGGTTGTTACGTTCCCCAGTTTATGTGTTGTAGTTTGTGTACTTGCATGTGTTTATTTCAGGAAATGGCTTCCTGAAATCCCTCAAGCAGCTGATTGGTCGACTCCAGGGCTAATTGGAGAGCTGACCCCGCCCCCTCGTCAAGACACAGCTGTCTCCAATTACACATTCATTCTGAAGCTACATAAAAGCCAGTGTTCTGTTCAGAAGAGAGAGATTTGGAGGTAGGGATTGCTGAGAGAGACTTTGCAGAGGTCATTGCAGAGCGATTGTTTGTGATAGGGAGATTTTTTTTGCTGGAGGTTGATTGTGCTGGGAGTTCATTGCTGGGAAGTGGTATGTTCTGAGTTTGTTGCTCAGGTAGAGCTTATTTGATGTCCTATTTGATGTCCTTTGTTAGTTTGAAATTGTTTAATATCCTGTTTTAATGTCCTGTTTCATTTGTTCCCAGGGGAGAAGGGGAAGGCACCTTGGGAGTGTTTAGGCAAGAGGCCCGCGGGCATACATATACCCGTAGTATATTCACTGTCTAGGCACACTAGGTAAGACCTGGGCGGACCACCCCCTGTATTTTGGTTAGGGCACCAGGTGGTGCTAAATTAGGTAAGTAGTGGGTAGGCAGGTAAGATAGGAGAGGGGGGGGCTTTGAGATTTACTTTCTTTGCTTTGGTTCCGTCCAGCCCCTTTTCCCCATAATACTGTGTAAAGGAATAAAGTCCTTGTAAACGGAACCACATTCTCTCTGTCATCCTTACTCACACCTACAGTTCATACCTTTTTCACTTCACAGAGTTTAGTTGTAGCAGGGTGTTGCGTTCCCTCTTCATAGAGGCGTGCGTAACAAGGGTACACTCGCAATGCATACATATCCAATTAGCACTGCTTGGCATAAGAATTTATTCAATTATGATGTACTGTTAAGGAATGCTTTATGTATGGGTTATGAATGTGTTATGAAGTCCTTATGTAGTTACCCTTCAAAGAAAGTGTAATCAAATCAACACACAATTGTTTTCTTCTTCGTCTGTATTCAACAGAGTCCCGTGACATCACTACACTCTACATTAACAAATCAGAAATGGTAAATCTTCTTGACCTTAAAAGGACAAGTTCTTTGCTTTTTGAAGTCTGCCTTGCATGTGACATTTGGAAAAATGTGTGATCAGGGGAATAGTTCTGGACAGTTAAATACTACTGTGATCAATATTCCCAGAGCTGTAATGTTTCTAATTCACAAGAAGTTGTGACCGTGTCATGTCAATGTCCACACTTCCTTAGAGTGATAGTGGTGGGGCTTGGAATGTGTGTTAGCGGTGGGGCTAGGGGAGTGTGTTAGCGTTGGGGCTAGGGGAGTGTGTTAGCGGTGGGGCTAGGGAAGTGTGTTAGTGTTGGGGCTAGGGGAGTGTGTTAGCGTTGGGGCTAGGGGAGTGTGTTAGCGTTGGGGCTAGGGGAGTGTGTTAGCGTTGGGGCTAGGGGAGTGTGTTAGCGGTGGGGCTAGGTAAGTGTGTTAGTGGTGGGGCTTGGAATGTGTGTTAGCGGTGGGGCTAGGGGAGTGTGTTGGGGCTAGGGGAGTGTGTTAGCGTTGGGGCTAGGGGAGTGTGTTAGTGTTGGGGCTAGGGGAGTGTGTTAGCGGTGGGGCTCGGTAAGTGTAATGGCTAGGGTTGGAATTCCAAAGAGGGAGTTATCTGTGTCACATTCCTTGATCTTAGCGACCATGCATGTGCACACACACACGTGCATGCTCACACACACACGCACACACACACACACACACACACACACACACAGTACATCCCCCATCCCCCAGTGACCACACTCTGACCCTGATTAATCAAATGTGCTAAATGCTCCTGATTGGGAAAATGGTAGAAATAAGTAAACACTCCATCATTTTGTTGATGTTTGACTACAGAGCCTGTGCGTAATGGTTTGATCGTGGTGATTGTACTTTACATACCACTGTACTCTACTCAGGGAGTTGTATGGAATTATATTGGTGCTCTCCACAAGCTATTTTTTGACCCCCTGTGTCCTCTGATCTGTGCTATGATGATTAGCTTACCATTAATTAGTGGTAGTGATGTGGTATGTTAGAGGCTGAGATGGAGAGGTGGACGGAGGCCCCCAGGTGTGGAGGTGCCTTCTATTCTGACCCTGAGTGAGAACCACCAGAAGTACCAGAGACACATTGGTACTTGGTTGACTGTCTAATGAATTGCTGGGTTGAAAAACTGGGATTCATTTTCTACTTTGTTGACTGTCTAATGAATTGCTGGGTTGACAAACTGGGACTCTATTGAAGCACAGCTTGTGGCTGCGTCTTGTGTGTGGCGGTGTCTTGTTAGAAGATGAAATGAATGTGATGCTGTTGTGACTGAGGCAGTGGTGGTGGAAGCCACAAGAAGAAAACAACATCTCATGGGCTTAAACAGAACAATGCCTCACGCTTTTTTTTTATCACGGTACAAAACTTCAGCAGCGGAGCACTGAGAAGAAGCAAAGCTTAAATCAAACCTGCTGAGAGAGCAGGAGAAGGAACAATCAACTCTATTGTGTTGAATTGGTACTTCTTTACTTGTAACTTTTAAAAGAGAAGCATGGCTATTAAACTGAACAGTTGTATCTGCACTCTGTGGCTCTCTACTTTGTTCTGCTCTACCTCTTCCCTCTGTTCTATCGTTATGACATAAGAGAAATAAAGATGGAAGCCACTGTTCCTGGGCAGAGCTCTGGCCACAACAGACCCCAAGATGTCCCTCTAGATGATTTGGGGCTCCCGAGTGGTGCAGCGGTCTAAGTCACTGCATCTCAGTGCTAGAGGCATCACTACAGACTCGGGTTCAGTTCCAGGTTGTATCACAACCAGCCATGAGTGGGGGTTGCATTTAGCCCTGCACAATTGGCCCTGTGTCATCCAGGTTAGGGTTTGGCCGGGGGAGGCAGTCATTGTAACTACACATTTCTTCTTAACTGACTTGCTTAGTTAATAAAGGTAAAACAATATATAATAATGAAAGAGCTGACAACAGGCTTCAGTTGATGCCCCACCTCTGAGGGTAGCTACTGTACCAGCTCTTGTTCTGTTGGAGGCTCGGAAGGGAGAAATGTCACAAAAAAACATCCTCTGGCTAGGATACAGATGTTTTTTGGCAAGCTGACTTGACACTCGAAATGTTTTTGTTCTGTGTCAAATAGGGATACTGACAATAATCCACTGTACAATGAAACATATTGTCCAAGTTTCCAAAATTTCCCTTTTAGAGATTCTGAGGATAACTTAGATCTATATCTAAAGACGTATTGATTTTTCACCTTGAGTTAGAGAAGCATCAAAACATTTTCTTCTCAAAGTTCAGTTCAATCATGTGACCTTGCCCTGTTCCCAGTGGCAGTCGTCCAACACATGCATGTCCTCCAGTCCCAGTCTCTCTCTGTCATCACTTATTAAGTCATTCATTTGACTAATTCATGTATTGGTGCCATCTGCCCTTCTTCTGTCCTTTTTCCACAGAGACAGAGAGACACAGAGGGAGACATTCCAATCACTCACTCTGATTTCATCCCTCTACCCATGACAAACCACCAATCAACTGATGGGAAGGTTAGATCCCAGAAGATGGATCCAGAACCATACAACATCCTAAATGTGCCAGCTTTCAGTATTCCTGAAAGGTCAGGAACGTCACCCTGTTCCTGTTACCTTTCCACCCCCTGATCCCTGACCCACTTCCTCCTACTCTCTCCCTGATACTTCTTCCTCCTCTATCTCTGATCCCTGACCACTTCCTCCTCCTCTCTCCCTGACACTTTCTCCTCTTATATCTCTGATCCCTGACCACTTCCTCCTCTCTCCATGGCACTTTCTCCTCTTCTATCTCTGATTCCTGACCACTTCCTCCTCCTCTCTCCCTGACCACTTCCTCCTCCTCTCTCCCTGACCACTTCCTCCTCCTCTCTCCCTGACACTTCCTCCTCCTCTCTCCCTGACCACTTCCTCCTCCTTTCTCCCTGACACTTCCTCCTCCTCTCTCCCTGACACTTCCTCCTCCTCTCTCCCTGACACTTCCTCCTCCTCTCTCCCTGACCACTTCCTCCTCCTCTCTCCCTGACCACTTCCCCCTCCTCTCTCCCTGACCACTTCCTCCTCCTCTCTCCCTGACACTTCCTCCTCCTCTCGCACTGACCACTTCCCCCTCCTCTCTCCCTGACACTTCCTCCTTCTCTCTCCCTGACCACTTCCCCCTCCTCTCTCCCTGACACTTCCTCCTCTATTCCTGAACCTTTTTATTTATTGTTTATATCACCTTTATTTAACCAGGTAGGCCAGATGACAAAAAGTTCTCATTTAGAACTGTGACCTGCCCAAGATTAGTCAAAGCAGTGTGACACAAACAACACAGAGTTACACATGGTATAAACACATTTACGGTCAATAACACAATAGAAAAATGGATATAAAGTGTGTGCAAATGTAATAAGATTAGGGAGGTAAGGCGATAAATAGGCCATAGTGGTGAAATAACTACAATTTAGCATTAACACTGGAATAATAGGTGTGCAGAAGATGATGTGCAAGTAGAGATACTAGGGTGCAAGGAGAAAAAATAAATACCAATATGGGGATGAGGTAGTTGGGTGGGCTACTTACAGATGGGCTGTGTACAGGTGCAATGATCGGTAAGCTGCTCTGACAGATGGTGTTTAAAGTTAGTGAAAGAGATATAAGACTCCAGCTTCAGTGATTTTTGCAATTCGTTCCAGTCATTGGCAGCAGAGAACTGGAAGGAAAGGTTGCCAAAGGAAGTGTTGGCTTTGGGGATGACCAGTGAAATATAACTGCTGGAGCGCGTGCTACGGGCGGGTGCTGCTATGGTGACCAGTGAGCTGAGAAAAGGCGGGGCTTTACCTAGCAAGGACTTATAGATGACCTGGAGCCAGTGGGTTTGGCAACGAATATGAAGTAAGGGCCAGCCAACGAGAGCGTACAGGTTCCAGTGGTGGGTAGTATATGGGGCTGTGGTGACAAAACGGATGGCACTGTGACAGACTACATCCAATTTTCTGAGTAGAGTGTTGGAGGCTATTTTGTAAATGACATCGCCGAAGTCGAGGATCGGTAGGATGATCAGCTTTACAAGGGTATGTTTGGCTGCATGAGTGAAGGATGCTTTGTTGTGAAATAGGAAGATGATTCTAAATTTAATTTTGGATTGGATATGCTTAATGTGAGTCTGGAAGGAGAGTTTACAGTCTAACCAGACACCTAGGTATTTGTAGTTGTCCACATATTCTAAATCAGAACCGTCCAGAGTAGTGATGCTACATGGGCGGACGGGTGCAGGCAGCGATCGGTTGAAGAGCATGCATTTAGTTTTACTAGCATTTAAGAGCAGTTGGTGGCCACGGAAGGAGTGTTGTATGGCATTGAAGCTCCTCTGGAGGTTAGTTAATAGTGTCCAAAGAAGGGCCAGAAGTATACAGAATTGTGCCGTCTTCGTAGAGGTGGATCAGAGAATCACCAGCAGCAAGAGTGTCACGTTCTGACCTCTATTTCCTTTGTTTTTGTATTTATTTAGTATGGTCAGGGCGTGAGTTGGGTGGGCAGTCTATGTTTGTTTTTCTATGTTTTGGTCTAGTTCTATGTTCGGCCTGATATGGTTCTCAATCAGAGGCAGGTGTTCGTCATTGTCTCTGATTGGGAACCATATTTAGGTAGCCTGGGTTTCACTGTGTGTTTGTGGGTGATTGTTCCTGTTTTTGTGTTTGCACCAGACAGGGCTGTTTTGAGTTCTCACGTTTCTTGTTTTTTTTCCGTTAGTTTGTTCATGTATAGTGTCGTCAATAAATACAATGAACAACCACCACGCTGCGCTTTGGTCCGCCTCTACTTCACAGGAAGAGAATCGTTACAGAATCACCCACCACAACAGGACCAAGCGGTGTGGTAATGGGCAAAGGAGAAAGCAGCAGCAGGAGCAGCGCGAGGAGGTATGGACATGGGAGGACGAATTAGACGGTAAAGGACCTTGGGCTCAGCCAGGAGAATATCGCCGCCCCAAGGAAGAACGGGAGGCGGCGAAAGCGGAGAGGCGCTGGTACGAGGAGGCAGCGCGGCGTCGTGGATGGAAGCCCGGGAGTCAGCCCCAAAAATTTCTTGGGGGGGGGCTAACAGGGAGTATGGCTACGCCAGGTAGGAGACCTGAGCCAACTTCCTGTGGTTACCGGGGGGCTAGAGAGACCGGGCAGGCACCGTGTTATGCTGTGGAGCGCACGGTGTCCCCAGTGCGGGTGCACAGCCCGGTGCGGTACATTCCAGCTCCGCGTATCGGCCGGGCTAGAGTGGGCATCGAGCCAAGTGCCATGAAGCCGGCTCTACGCATCTGGTCTCCAGTGCGTCTCCTTGGGCCGGCTTACATGGCACCAGCCTTGCGCACGGTGTCCCCGGTTCGCCTGCATAGCCCAGTGCGGGCTATTCCACCTCGCCGCACTGGCAGGGCGACCGGGACCATTCAACCGGGTAAGGTTGGGCAGGCTCGGTGCTCAAGAGCTCCAGTGCGCCTGCACGGCCCGGTCTATCCGTCACCACCTCCACACCCCAGCCCTCCGGTGGCAGCTCCCCGTACCAGGCTGTCTCTCCGGCCCATCCGTCCAGAGCCTTCCTCCTCTCCAGCTCTGCCGGAGCCTCCCGCCTGTCCGGCGCCTCTGCCGGAGCCTCCCGCCTGTCCGGCGCCTCTGCCGGAGCCTCCCGCCTGTCCGGCGCCTCTGCCGGAGCCTCCCGCCTGTCCGGCGCCTCTGCCGGAGCCTCCCGCCTGTCCGGCGCCTCTGCCGGAGCCTCCCGCCTGTCCGGCGCCTCTGCCGGAGCCTCCCGCCTGTCCGGCGCCTCTGCCGGAGCTTCCCGTCTGCCCGGCGCCTCTGCCAGAGCTTCGCGTCTGCCCGGCGCCATCGGAGCTTCCCGTCTGCCCAGCGCCGCCAGCGCCGCCCGTCTGCCCAGCGCCGCCAGCGCCGCCCGTCTGTCCAGCGCCGCCAGCGCCGCCCGTCTGCCCAGCGCCGCCAGTGCCGCCCGTCTGCCCAGTGCCGCCCGTCTGCCCAGCGCCGCCAGTGCCGCCCGTCTGCCCAGCGCCGCCAGTGCCGCCCGTCTGCCAGGAGCCGCCAATGCCGCCCGTCAGCCAGGGGCCGCCAGTGCCGCCAGTCAGCCAGGGGCCGCCAGTGCCGCCAGTCAGCCAGGGGCCGCCAGTGCCGCCAGTCAACCAGGGGCCACCAGTGCCGCCAGTCAGCCCAGCGCCAGCGCCGCCAGTCAACCAGGGGCCGCCAGTCAGCCAGGGGCCGCCAGTGCCGCCAGTCAGCCAGGGGCCGCTAGAGCCCCTCCGCCCGGAGCAGCTGTCCCTCTGTCCCGAGCAGCTGTCCCTCTGTCCCGAGCAGCTGTCCCTCTGTCCCGAGCAGCTGTCCCTCTGTCCCGAGCAGCTGTCCCTCTGTCCCGAGCAGCTGTCCCTCTGTCCCGAGCAGCTGTCCCTCTGTCCCGAGCAGCTGTCCCTCTGTCCCGAGAAGCTGCCCCTCTGTCCCAAGCAGCCCCTCTGTCCAGTGGGGTCATTGAGAGGGGTGGGCATGGTAAGTAAGCCACGGAGGCGGACAATAAGGCGGACTGAGACAATGGCGAAGTGGGGTCCGCGTCCCGCGCCAGAGCCGCCACCGCGGACAGACGCCCACCCAGACCCTCCCCTATAGGTCAAGGTTTTGCGGCCGGAGTCCGCACCTTTGGGGGGGGGTACTGTCACGTTCTGACCTCTATTTCCTTTGTTTTTGTATTTATTTAGTATGGTCAGGGCGTGAGTTGGGTGGGCAGTCTATGTTTGTTTTTCTATGTTTTGGTCTAGTTCTATGTTCGGCCTGATATGGTTCTCAATCAGAGGCAGGTGTTCGTCATTGTCTCTGATTGGGAACCATATTTAGGTAGCCTGGGTTTCACTGTGTGTTTGTGGGTGATTGTTCCTGTTTTTGTGTTTGCACCAGACAGGGCTGTTTTGAGTTCTCACGTTTCTTGTTTTTTTTCCGTTAGTTTGTTCATGTATAGTGTCGTCAATAAATACAATGAACAACCACCACGCTGCGCTTTGGTCCGCCTCTACTTCACAGGAAGAGAATCGTTACAAAGAGTGACATCATTGATGTATACAGGGCAAAGAGTCGGCCCAAGAATGGAACCCTGTGGCACCCCCATAGAGACTGCCAGAGGTCTGGAAAACAGGCCCTCCGATTTCACACACTGAACTCTATCTGAGAAGTAGTTGGTGAAGGCGAGGCAGTCATTTGAGAAACCAAGGTTGTTGAGTCTGCCGATAAGAATGCGGTGATTGACAGAGTCGATAGCCAGCATTGTCTTTTATCGATGGCGGTTATGATATCGTTTAGGACATTGAGCGTGGCTGAGGTGCACCCATGACCTGCTCGGAAACCAGATTGCATAGCAGAGAAGGTACTGTAGGATTCAAATTGGTTGGGGATCTGTTTTTTAACTTGGCTTTCAAAGACTTTAGAAAGGCAGGGCAGGATGGATATAGGTCTGTAACAGTTTGGGTCTAGAGTGTCTCCCCCTTTGAAGAGGTGGATGACTGTGGCAGCTTTCCAATCTTTGGGGATCGCAGATGATACAAAAGAGAGGCTGAATAGGCTAGTAATAGGGGTTGCAACAATTTCAGTGGATAATTTTAGAAAGAGAGGGTCCAGATTGTCCAGCCCAGCTGATTTGTAGAGGTCCAAATTTGCATCGCTTTCAGAACAGCTGTCTGGATTTGGGTGAAGGAGAAATGGGGAGGCTTGGGCAAGTTGCTGTGAGGGGTGCAGAGCTGTTGACCGGGGTAGCCAGGTGGAATGCATGGCCACCTGTAGAAAAATGCTTATTGAAATTCTCGATTATCGTAGATTTATCGATGGTGACAGTGTTTCCTAGCCTCAGTGCAGTGGGCAGCTGGTAGGAGGTGCTCTTATTCTCCATGGACTTTAGAGTGTCCCAGAAATTTTTGCAGTTTGTGCTACAGGATGCAAATTTCAGTTTGAAAAAGCTAGCCTTTGCTTTCCTATCTGCCTGTGTATATTGGTTCCTAATTTCCCTGAAAAGTTGCATATCGAGGGGACTATTCAATGATAATTCAGTACGCCACAGGATGTTTTTGTGCTGGTCAAGGGCAGTCAAGTCTGGAGTGAACCAAGGGCTATATCTGTTCTTAGTTCTGCATTTTTTGAACGGAACATGCTTGTCTAAGATGGTGAGGAAGTTACTTTTAAAGAATGACCAGGCATCCTCAACTGATGGGATGAGGTCAATATCCTTCCAGGATACCCAGGCCAGATCGATTAGAAAGGCCTGCTCGCTGAAGTGTTTTAGGGAGCGTTTGACAGTGATGAGGGGTGGTAGGATATGAGTACAGTGGAGGTTAACATAGGCATTGAGTGACGATGAGAGCGGTTTCATCTCTGGAGGCACCAGTTAAGCCATATGAGGTCTCCGCATGTTTGTGGTGTGGGACAAAAGAGCTATCTAAGGCATTTTGAGCGGGACTGAGGGCTCTACAGTGAAATAAAACAGTAAGAACTAGCCAAGACAGCAGTAGACAAGGCATATTGACATTAGAGAGAGGCATAAAGCAAACACAGGTGTTGATCAGGAGAGCGGTAAATGGCGATGAATGGGCAGTTAGAGTCAGTTAGATACATACAGCACCTGAGTTCGAGGCAGGGGCCGACAGGTAAACAAAATGAGGTACTGTGTTATTGGAACATTCCAGGGGGCATCCGGCATCCTCCTTGAGTGATCAATGGTCAAAAGAGCAGCAATTGGTGAGTCAGGGTGCTGTTTGGTAGTCACTACTATGCTAGGCGAGCAGGGGACACAGCGTTCAGAAAAGCTAGTGGGTCGGGGCTAGTAGATGGTTCTTCGGCGACATCGCAACAGAATAGCCTGTTGAGATCACATTGGGCAATCACGTCAGCAGTCCAGTCGTGATGGATAGGCGGGGCTCCATGTCGACAATAAAGGGTCCAGGCCAATTTGCAAAGTAGGAGTTGTAGCCTTAGAATTAGCTGGTATATGGGCCTAGCTCGAGGATAGCTCAAGGCTAGCTGGTGCTTGCTTCGGTATAGAGGCGTTAGCTCACAGTAGCCACTCGTTTGCAGCTATTTAGCTGCGATGATCCGGTGTAATGATCCAGAGCGGCAGGAATCCGGTGATTGGTAGAGAGAAGTAGTCTGATATGCTCTGGGTTGATATCGTGCCGAGCAGACAGGCAGGTGTTGTCTGAACTAAGGCTGGCTGGCTGGTGACCGAGAAAAAGGTGAAGACCGCTAGCTGTGTCTAACAAAGACAAAGACAAAGTAGCTAGTTAGCTGGCTATCTTCTGATGGAAGTTCCAGCTATAAGGAATAAAAATAGCAGATCCGTACCACATTGGGTGAGGCGGGTTGCAGGAAAGTATATTTAGTTCATAGATAGAAAGGGAAATTAAGATATACTGTATACGAAGAAGACCGGCTATTTGCACGGGATAAGACACTGGATAAGACATGGACAATGGCACACGTCCTACTGCTACGTCATCTTGGATCATGAAACCAAATGACATAACTCCTCCTCTTCCTCAATCCCTGAACCTAATGATATAACCCCTCCTCCTCCTCCTCTATCCCTGAACCTCATGACATAACCCCTCCTCCTCCTCCTCTATCCCTGAACCTAATGATATAACCCCTCCTCCTCCTCTATCCCTGAACCTAATGACATAACTCCTCCTCCTCCTCTATCCCTGAACCTAATGACATAACTCCTCCTCCTCCTCTATCCCTGAACCTAATGACATAACTCCTCCTCCTCCTCTATCCCTGAACCTAATGACATAACTCCTCCTCCTCCTCTATCCCTGAACCTAATGATATAACCCCTCCTCCTCCTCCTCTATCCCTGAACCTAATGATAAAACCCCTCCTCCTCCTCTATCCCTGAACCTAATGACATAACTCCTCCTCCTCTATCCCTGAACCTAATGACATAACTACTCCTCCTCCTCTATCCCTGAACCTAATGACATAACTCCTCCTCCTCTATCCCTGAACCTGATGACATAACCCCTCCTCCTCCTCTATCCCTGAAACTAATGACATAACTCCTCCTCCTCCTCCTCCTCTATCCCTGAACCTAATGACATAACCCCTCCTCCTCCTCCTCTATCCCTGAACCTAATGATCTAACCCCTCCTCCTCCTCCTCCTCTATCCCTGAACCTAATGACATAACTCCTCCTCCTCTATCCCTGAACCTAATGACATAACCCCTCCTCCTCCTACTCCTCTATCCCTGAACCTAATGACATAACTCCTCCTCCTCTATCCCTGAACCTGATGACATAACTCCTCCTCCTCCTCCTCCTCTATCCCTGAACCTAATGACATAACCCCTCCTCCTCCTCCTTTATCCCTGAACCTAATGACATAACCCCTCCTCCTCCTCCTCTATCCCTGAACCTAATGACATAACCCCTCCTCCTCCTCCTCCTCTATCCCTGAACCTAATGATATAACCCCTCCTCCTCCTCCTCTATCCCTGAACCTAATGACATAAACCCTCCTCCTCCTCCTCCTCCTCTATCCCTGAACCTAATGACATAACCCCTCCTCCTCTATCCCTGAACCTAATGACATAACTCCTCCTCCTCCTCCTCTATCCCTGAACCTAATGACATAAACCCTCCTCCTCCTCCTCCTCTATCCCTGAACCTAATGATATAACCCCTCCTCCTCCTCCTCTATCCCTGAACCTGATGACATAACTCCTCTCCTCCTCTATCCCTGAACCTAATGACATAACCCCTCCTCCTCTATCCCTGAACCTAATGATATAACCCCTCCTCCTCCTCCTCTATCCCTGAACCTAATGACATAACCCCTCCTCCTCCTCCTCCTCCTCTATCCCTGAACCTAATGATATAACCCCTCCTCCTCCTCCTCCTCTATCCCTGAACCTAATGACATAACCCCTCCTCCTCCTCTATCCCTGAACCTAATGATATAACTCCTCCTCCTCCTCTATCCCTGAACCTAATGACATAACTCCTCCTCCTCCTCTATCCCTAAACCTAATGATATAACCCCTCCTCCTCCTCCTCCTCTATCCCTGAATCTAATGACATAACCCCTCCTCCTCCTCTTCTATCCCTGAACCTAATGATATAACCCCTCCTCCTCCTCCTCTATCCCTGAACCTAATGACATAACCCCTCCTCCTCCTCCTCCTCTATCCCTGAACCTAATGATATAACCCCTCCTGCTCCTCCTCCTCTATCCCTGAACCTAATGACATAACCCCTCCTCCTCCTCCTCCTCCTCTATCCCTGAACCTAATGATATAATCCCTCCTCCTCCTCCTCTATCCCTGAACCTAATGACATAACTCCTCCTCCTCCTCTATCCCTTAACCTAATGACATAACCCCTCCTCCTCCTCCTCCTCTATCCCTGAACCTAATGACATAACTCCTCCTCCTCTATCCCTGAACCTAATGACATAACCCCTCCTCCTCCTCTATCCCTGAACCTAATGACATAACCCCTCCTCCTCTATCCCTGAACCTAATGATATAACCCCTCCTCCTCTTCCTCTATCCCTGAACCTAATGACATAACCCCTCCTCCTCCTCCTCCTCCTCTATCCCTGAACCTAATGATATAACCCCTCCTCCTCCTCCTCCTCTATCCCTGAACCTAATGACATAACCCCTCCTCCTCCTCTATCCCTGAACCTAATGATATAACTCCTCCTCCTCCTCTATCCCTGAACCTAATGATATAACCCCTCCTCCTCCTCTATCCCTGAACCTAATGACATAACTCCTCCTCCTCCTCTATCCCTAAACCTAATGATATAACCCCTCCTCCTCCTCCTCCTCTATCCCTGAATCTAATGACATAACCCCTCCTCCTCCTCTTCTATCCCTGAACCTAATGACATAACCCCTCCTCCTCCTCCTCCTCTATCCCTGAACCTAATGATATAACCCCTCCTGCTCCTCCTCCTCTATCCCTGAACCTAATGACATAACCCCTCCTCCTCCTCCTCCTCCTCTATCCCTGAACCTAATGATATAATCCCTCCTCCTCCTCCTCTATCCCTGAACCTAATGACATAACTCCTCCTCCTCCTCTATCCCTTAACCTAATGACATAACCCCTCCTCCTCCTCCTCCTCTATCCCTGAACCTAATGACATAACTCCTCCTCCTCTATCCCTGAACCTAATGACATAACCCCTCCTCCTCCTCTATCCCTGAACCTAATGACATAACTCCTCCTCCTCCTCTATCCCTGAACCTAATGATATAACCCCTCCTCCTCTATCCCTGAACCTGATGACATAACTCCTCCTCCTCCTCCTCTATCCCTGAACCTAATGATATAACCCCTCCTCCTCCTCCTCTATCCCTGAACCTAATGATATAACCCCTCCTCCTCCTCCTCTATCCCTGAACCTAATGACATAACTCCTCCTCCTCCTCCTCCTCTATCCCTGAACCTAATGATATAACCCCTCCTCCTCCTCCTCCTCTATCCCTGAACCTAATGACATAAACCCTCCTCCTCCTCCTCCTCTATCCCTGAACCTAATGACATAACCCCTCCTCCTCCTCCTCCTCCTCCTCCTCTATCCCTGAACCTAATGACATAATCCCTCCTCCTCCTCCTCTATCCCTGAACCTAATGACATAACTCCTCCTCCTCCTCTATCCCTGAACCTAATGACATAACTCCTCCTCCTCCTCTATCCCTGAACCTAATGACATAACTCCTCCTCCTCCTCTATCCCTGAACCTAATGATATAACCCCTCCTCCTCCTCTATCCCTGAACCTGATGACATAACTCCTCTCCTCCTCTATCCCTGAACCTAATGACATAACCCCTCCTCCTCTATCCCTGAACCTAATGACATAACTCCTCCTTCTCCTCTATCCCTGAACCTAATGACATAACTCCTCCTCCTCTATCCCTGAACCTAATGACATAACTCCTCCTCCTTTGTATTATAACCTAATGACATAAAACCCTCCTCTCCCTCCTCATCCTCCTCCTCCTCATCAGTCCTTTTCCTCCTCCTTCTCCTTCTCCTTCTCCTTCTCCTTCTCCTTCTCCTTCTCCTCATCCCAGTCCTTCTCCTCCTCATCCCAGTCCTGCTCCTCCTCCTCCTCCTCCTCATCCCAGTACTCCTCCTCTTCCTCCTCATTCCCCTCCTCATTCTCCCCCTTGTCTTCCTCATCCCCCTCCTCCCCTTTGTCCTCATTCCCTTCCTCATTCTCCTCCTCGTCTTCCCCATTCCCCTCCTCCTCTTCCTCCTCATTCCCCTCCTCATTCTCCTCCTTCTATTCCTCCTCATTCCCCTCCTTGTCTTCCTCATTCCCCTCCTCCTCTTTCTCTTCATCCCTTCCTCATTCCCCTCCTTGTCTTCCTCATTCCCATCCTTCTCTTCCTCCTCATTCCCCCCTTCTCTTCCTCCTCATTCCCTTCCTCCTCTTTCTCCTCATTCCCCTCTTCTTCTTCCTTCTCATTCCCCTCCTTCTCTACCTCCTCCTCCTCATTCCCCTCCTCCTCTTCCTCCTCATTCCCCTCCTTCTCTTCCTCCTCATTCCCCTCCTTGTCTTCCTCATTCTCCTCCCCCTCTTTCTCTTCCTCATTCCCCTCCTTGTCTTCCTCATTCCCCTCCTCCTCTTTGTCCTCATTCTCCTCATTCTCTTCCTCCTCATTCTCCTCATTCTCTTCCTCCTCATTCCCCTCCTCCTCTTCCTCCTCATTCCCCTCCTCCTATTCCTCCTCATTCTCCTCCTTCTCTTCCTCCTCATTCCCCTCCTCTTCCTCCTCATTCCCCTCCTCATTCCCCTCCTTGTCTTCCTCATTCCCCTCCCCCTCTTTCTCTTCCTCATTCCCCTCCTTGTCTTCCTCATTCCCCTCCTCCTCTTTGTCCTCATTCTCCTCATTCTCTTCCTCCTCATTCTCCTCATTCTCTTCCTCCTCATTCCCCTCCTCCTCTTCCTCCTCATTCCCCTCCTCCTCTTCCTCCTCATTATCCTCCTTCTCTTCCTCCTCATTCCCCTCCTCTTCCTCCTCATTCCCCTCATCATTCCCCTCCTTCTCTTCCTCCCCATCCTCCTCCTCCTTCCAAGCCTATTGGACAGTTTGTTATTTCATATCCACTAATGTGAAAGGTGTGTGCCAGCTTGTCAGTAATTTGTCCAACAGTCCAGATATACAAACAGAATGGTTGTTAAAGGGTACCTATCTCTCCCAACCCCAAACCCCCCCCATCCTCTGTTACGCAAACATTACACAGAATGTATACAATACATACATTTCTCAAATATTCCAAAATCCATAATAATTATGTTATGCTTTGCATTAAGCCGCGATTTCAAGTAATCAACGACTTACGCTGATATGAGCATTATCCGTCAAGAGTGAAGGTTTATGGGGGATATTCTTAGGTCCATTCTGTGCTTTTCT
This sequence comes from Oncorhynchus mykiss, assembly GCF_013265735.2. Classification (NCBI taxonomy): domain Eukaryota; kingdom Metazoa; phylum Chordata; class Actinopteri; order Salmoniformes; family Salmonidae; genus Oncorhynchus; species Oncorhynchus mykiss. Next base: position 63,833,730 of record NC_048582.1, read on the forward strand.
AAATATATGGACTGTTAATAGAAACACATTTCACTACAGTCTGCAGATCAAAACAGAAACATTACAGTAAGACCATCCAATATTGAGATATGCCAGGCAGTTATGCAATCATTTAACCCTGTTTCAAGTGAAGGAAGCCCCATGTGACTAACTGGCAAAACAAGCATGGTAACTCAAATCAAATGTGACTGAACATTGCTCATCTCAGCAACTGTGTCATTAATGTGAATTAACATTGCTTGTCACAACAATCACATTATTGAGAGTGTTTTAGGTAGCAATTATATTTTGCACCTGACCATTAAATTGACCAATAATCATTCAGATGAGAATTTCTTTCTACTGCTGTTGTGAGCTCCAACATGCTAATTTACACATGGCCCAGTAACCACATGCGGTTGAACGGGAGGGTTGGACACTCATGATAAATTAACATGAACAGACGCACTCTCTAGGGTGTCGTTCCTTCACCACGCAATAGTTTATGACCATTACTCTTGACGCTGTCACCCCCCCCCCCCCCCCACACACACACACACACATGTATACACACACACACACACACATGCACCACATACAATCAAGTTGAAAGAGAGAGATTTTGCTACTATGCTTCCACTCTCTTTAAATTTTCATCACCCTCCCCAGCCTTTGTTAATTCAACACAATGCCAGGGGCTGCCTGTGTTCTACAGTGGTAGTGTTTAGTGGGTGACAGGGGAAGACCAGGGACCTACATGCCTGTCCTGGATCACTCCCAAGCTCTCATTTGCATCCCAACGGGCACCCTGTTCCCTATCTAGTGCACTACTTTTGGACCAGGGCTCCATATCCAGGTTTACATCGCCCAAAAGTAGTGCACTATATAGGGTGTCTAGGGTGCCATTTGGGATGCAGAACACCAGTGGAGAGAGGACCACAGAAACAATTGAATACTGAGATTGAATCATCATGTGTGAATTGGAAATGTTTCCATACCTCAGTTCTTCCTGAGACACCCTCCAAAGTACAATCCCCACATTGGGCTAACCTTTTTTTTCATTTAGAGGAAATTATAAGTAACTTCATTCAGGGGCAAAATGAAATGCAGCTTTTGTCACGCCCTGACCTTAGAGCGTTTTATGTCTGTCACACCCTGGTCAAAGTATTTTGTGTTTATCTTTATTTATTTGGTCAGGCCAGGGTGTGGCATGGGTTTGTATGTGGTGTGTATGTGTGGGGATTGTAGCTAGTGGGGTGTTCTAGCTAAGTCTATGGCTGTCTGAAGTGGTTCTCAATCAGAGGCAGGTGTTTATCGTTGTCTCTGATTGGGAACCATATTTAGGCAGCCATATTCTTTGAGTTTGTCGTGGGTGATTGTCCTTAGTGTCCTGATGTCATTGTTCTGTGTTAGGTTACACAAGTATAGGCTGTTTCGGTTTTCGTTAAGTTTATTGTTTTGGTAGTGTTTGTGTTTAGTGTGTTTCTTCATTAAACATGGATTGCAATAGACACGCCGCATTTTGGTCCGACTCTCCATCTCACCTAGAAAACCGTTACAGAATCACCCACCACAAAGGGACCAAGCAGCGTGTCAACAGGCAGGAACAGCCCAAAGTGGAGTACAGTATGGACTATACTTCTTGGGAGGAGATAGACAGGTGGGCGGTCGACCCAGGGAGAGTGCCGGAGCCCGCCTGGGATTCGATGGAGCAGTGCGCGGAAGGATATAGGAGAATGGAGTTTGCGAAGCAAGCAAGGCGGCGCGGACGGAGGCCCCATAGTCAGCCCCAAAAATTTCTTGGGGGGGGGCTCAGGGAGAGTGTGGCAGAGTCAGGAGCCAGACCTGAGCCAACTCTCCCTGTTTATCGTGAGGAGCCAAGGAGGAGACCAGAGCCGGTGTTGGAGGTGAGCGAAACAGAGACTGTGAAGGAGTTAATGGGGAAATTGGAGGAGAGAGAAATGAGGGAGTTGCTGTGTTGGTGTTTTAAACATGGAATTCGCCCGACGGAGCGTGTCGGGGATTTGATGGCACCTGGGTCAGCGCTCCATACTCGTCCTGAGGTGCGTGTTAGTCGGCTGGTTAAGATGGTGCCAGTCTCACGTACCAGGCCTCCTGTGCACCTCCCTAGCCTTGCACGTCCTGTGCCAGCACCGCTCTCAAGATCTCCAGTACGCCTTCACGGTCTAACCCATCCTGTGCCACCTCCACACCCCAGCCCTCCGGTAGCAGCTCCCCGCACCAGGCTTCCTGTGCGTGTCCTCGGCCCAGTACCACCAGTGCCAGCACCACGCATCAGGCCTATAGTGCGCCTCGCCTGTTCAGCGCTGTCGGAGCCCTCCTCTCCAGCGTTGTCGGAGTCTCCCGCCTGTTTAGCGCTGTTAGAGCCTTCCTTCTCTACAGCGCTGCCGGAGTCTCCCGCCTGTTCAGAACTGCCAGTTAGCATAGAGCTGCCAGTTAGCATAGAGCTGCCAGTTAGCATAGAGCTGCCAGTTAGCATAGAGCTGCCAGTTAGCATAGAGCTGCCAGTTAGCATAGAGCTGCCAGTTAGCAAGGAGCTGCCAGTCTGCAAGGAGCTGCCAGTCTGCATGGAGCTGCCAGTCTGCAAGGAGCCGCCAGAGCTGCCAGTCTGCAGGATGCCGCCAAAGCTGCCAGTCTGCAAGGAGCCGCCAGAGCTGCCAGTCTGCAAGGAGCCGCCAGAGCTGCCAGTTAGCATGGAGCAGCCAGGGCCGCCAGTCAGCATGGAGCAGCCAGGGCCGCCAGTCAGCATGGAGCAGCCAGGGCCGCCAGTCAGCATGGAGCAGCCAGGGCCGCCAGTCAGCATGGAGCAGCCAGTCAGCATGGAGCAGCCAGTCAGCATGGAGCAGCCAGAGCAGCCAGTCAGCATGGAGCGGCCAGAGCTGCCAGTCAGCATGGAGCAGCCAGTCAGCATGGAGCAGCCAGAGCTGCCAGTCAGCATGGAGCAGCCAGTCAGCATGGAGCAGCCAGAGCTACCAGTCATCATGGAGCAGCCAGAGCAGTCTGCCAGCATGGAGCAGCCAGAGCTGTCAGTCAGCATGGAGCAGCCAGAGCAGCCAGTCTGTGTCGACCAGTCTCTTCCAGATCTGCCAGTCGTCCAGACTCTTCCAGATCTGCCAGTCGTCCAGACTCTTCCAGATCTGCCAGTCGACCAGACTCTTCCAGATCTGCCAGTCGACCAGACTCTTCCAGATCTGCCCGTCGTCCAGACTCTTCCAGATCTGCCAGTCGTCCAGACTCTTCCAGATCTGCCAGTCGTCCAGACTCTTCCAGATCTGCCAGTCGTCCAGACTCTTCCAGATCTGCCAGTCGTCCAGACTCTTCCAGATCTGCCAGTCGTCCAGACTCTTCCAGATCTGCCAGTCGTCCAGACTCTTCCAGATCTGCCAGTCGACCAGACTCTTCCAGATCTGCCAGTCGACCAGACTCTTCCAGATCTGCCATTCGACCAGACTCTCCCAGATCTGCCAGTCGACCAGACTCTCCCAGATCTGCCAGTCGACCAGACTCTTCCAGATCTGCCAGTCGACCAGACTCTTCCAGATCTGCCAGTCGACCAGAATCTTCCAGATCCGCCAGTCGACCAGACTCTTCCAGATCCGCCAGTCGACCAGACTCTTCCAGATCCGCCAGTCGACCAGACTCTTCCAGATCCGCCAGTCGACCAGACTCTTCCAGATCCGCCAGTCGACCAGACTCTTCCAGATCTGCCAGTCGACCAGACTCTTCCAGATCTGCCAGTCGACCAGACTCTTCAAGATCTGCCAGTCGACCAGACTCTTCCAGATCTGCCAGTCAGCCAGGATCTGCCAGTCAGCCAGGATCTGCCGAAACCACCAGCCAGCCAGGTAGATTCATCAACCTGCCTGAGCTTCCTCTCACTCCTGAGCTTCCTCTCACTCCTGAGCTTCCCCTCAGTCCCGAGCTGCCTCAGTCCCGAGCTGCCCCTCAGTCCCGATCTGCTCCTCAGTCCAGTGGGGTTCTGGGTGAGGACTACTAGGCCATGGTCGGCGGCGAGGGTGGACTATCCAGGGACGCGAGGAGAAGGGACTAAGACATTGATTGAGTGGGGTCCACGTCCCGCACCGGAGCCGCCACCATGGACAGACGCCCACCCGGACCCTCCCTATTGTTTTGAGGTGCGTTCGGGAGTCCGCACCTTAGGGGGGGGGTTCTGTCACACCCTGGTCAAAGTATTTTGTGTTTATCTTTATTTATTTGGTCAGGCCAGGGTGTGGCATGGGTTTGTATGTGGTGTGTATGTGTGGGGATTGTAGCTAGTGGGGTGTTCTAGCTAAGTCTATGGCTGTCTGAAGTGGTTCTCAATCAGAGGCAGGTGTTTATCGTTGTCTCTGATTGGGAACCATATTTAGGCAGCCATATTCTTTGAGTTTGTCGTGGGTGATTGTCCTTAGTGTCCTGATGTCATTGTTCTGTGTTAGGTTACACAAGTATAGGCTGTTTCGGTTTTCGTTAAGTTTATTGTTTTGGTAGTGTTTGTGTTTAGTGTGTTTCTTCATTAAACATGGATTGCAATAGACACGCCGCATTTTGGTCCGACTCTCCATCTCACCTAGAAAACCGTTACAATGTCTCTATGTTGGTTTGGTCAGGGTGTGATTTGGGTGGGCATTCTACGTTCCTTTTTCTATGTTTTTGTATTTCTTTGTTTTTGCCGGGTATGGTTCTCAATTAGGGACAGCTGTCTATCGTTGTCTCTGAATGGGAACCATACGTAGGTAGCTTTTTCCCACTGTGTTTTTGTGGGTAGTTAATTTAGTGTTTGGACCTTACAGGAAGGACTGCTCCGGTTATTCTCTTGTTTACTTTTGTTTTAGTGTTCAGTTTTATAAAACAAGCATGAACACTTACCACGCTGCGCTTCGGTCCGATGATTCCTCATCTTCCGACGACGAATATCGTTACAGCTTTAGAGCAGATAAAAAGTTGAATTAATCCATAATTAAATGCATTGTTATTATTATGGTGCTTCATTTGCATTTGCAAATAATAAAAAATAAATAGTTTGAAATAAAAAAATATAAATAATTACTTTAAAATAACAATTATGCAAAATAGTGTTTATTAGCATTCTAATGTTCACACAATTATATTCACATAGGGCAAAGGTAAAGAAAATGTGATTATTGACTGTGTTATGTGTACCACCTCATACACTAATGACCCTTTTAAGGTATCCAATGTCTCTCCAAGGTCTGGATGTCACACCAGTTCTAACAAGTGACCTTAGGTAATGATGATGAACTCCCTCCATGGTCCTCCATCTGTATATCATAGGGAAGGCTATAGCCAGCCAACTGACATTGTTACGCCTGATTAGCCATGATGAATACCCCACACAGAATGTGATTGTCAGAGTAGTGGAGGGCTGATTGATACTGGTTGTTAAGATCTGATAGATTTGACTGAACTTTGTTAAACATTGCTCCCAGACCATCGTTGAGACTTCCTCTGGGGCAGCAGTCATATCAATGTTCAATGTGTGTGTGTGTGTGTGTGTGTGTGTGTGTGTGTGTGTGTGTGGCTAGAGAAAATACCCTGAGACAGTGACTGAGAGGCTTCATCTTATAGGGATCAAGTCTTATCACAGGCGCAAGACAAAAGACAGGTTAGTTCATTGGTTGTGTAAGATATAGATTTACGAAAGTTCAATCAGGAAGGTCTGTCTAAACGCTTGTTTATCTTCATCCAGTAAGCATAACGTAAATCACTTGTTAATCTTCATCCAGTAAGCATAACGTAAATCACTTGTGTTTCACATTCTACGTGCATAGTGAGAATGACTACAAACGTATCATTGATGTGTCCTTGAGCAAGTGGCTCTGGATAAGAGCATCTGCTAAATGACTGAAATGTTAAATGTATCTTCATGAGCACAGCGTCTGGTTTCTACTCCTCTTTCCTATTAGCCATGTGTTGAATGTCATTCACCTATTGACCTTATAGCCTATAAGCACGGCACAATAATGCACTCTTGCTCTTTAACTTATGGGCTTACTCTCACAAATATCACCTTCATCTCTCTCAACCAATGGGCGTAAATTTAGTTGTTTAAGTCATGTCAGACACCAAAACCTCCCCTGAGGTAGATGATATGTCCCTTGTTCCAGCGATCGATCTACACCCACTCCCAGGTTCCAGGCGATTCCTCCACGACTAGGATTTACCCGAGAAGAAGTGAGAGATTTGCCATTAGGCAAGTGGGCCCATTTTCCGATGTTCAACTTCTGGGAATCCTACCTGAAAAGGGCAACACTGTGGTTCCAGGCATTACCAGCTATGAGCTCCTCCAAATGGCTTTGAATGTGCTCACCTCATCTCTGCAACTCCCAGACAATGGCATCCCTTTCTCGGGAGAAGAGGTATTTCTCCCAGAGGGAAGAAAGGGCTCCAGAAATTGGCTTCACCAGCAAAGGGGGAAATTCCTAGTACACAAGGTCTCCGACCAGGCTGGTCCTTCTTCCTTAGTTCCCTACATCACTGCTGCGGCCACTTCCACCACTTCCTCTCGCTGCTGCCGTTACTATTCAGCCGTCTTTAAAACCTCTAATCCGAGCCTTTTCATCTTGAGTTTTTGGTAGCATTTAGTATTTGCTACAATGTTTTTGCTCCATGTTTACCCACAAGAGAAGAGAGCTTAATCATTTTGCCTACATCTCTAAGATTTGTGGCAATAGTTAGCCGTCATTCCATGTTGATGTAAGATATTATTCCCTTCAGCTATTGTAAATGCTCCTTTTACACATACTGTAGTCTCTCTAGGTTATTCATGGGGAACACCCAACCATATGGGCTGTCTTTACATCCGGGATTCCTGTGCACTATCATAAATATTTACTATTATTGTTTGGTAAAGCAACATGTTGTCTTGTGTCATAAACTTTATTTATTTTATAAACTTTATTTAAAACAATGCTTTTAGTTTTTGAGATATTTAGCACCAGCCTATTGCTAGTTACTAAAACTGATTGACAACTTTAACTGTATGTTAAGGGTGTCAGTTATTTATTTTACTGCCATAGCTGATGTGTATATGGTTGAGTCGTCAGCGTACATAGACACACAGGCTTTATTCAAGGTCAGTGGAAGGTCATTAGTAAAAAAACAGAAAACAATAATGGCCCTAGCCGGCTGCTCTGAGGTACACCACACTCAACCCGAATTTGCATTAGAGAGGCTTCTATTAACTTCTTATGGTATAGGGGACGGTTGCGTCCCACTTGGGCAAAAAACAGGGAAAATGCAGCGCGGCAAATAAAAAAAATGATCTAAAAATCAGACTTTCATTAAATCACACATGTAACTATAGACAAACACAGTCTTCTTAAACTAATAGCACACTAACCATTTTAGCTTTTCATGTCTTTAGTGAACACACAGTGTAAACATTCACAGTGCCGGGTGGAAAAAGTATGTGAACCCTTAGATTTAATAACTGGTTCACCCTCCTTTGGCAACAATAACCACAATTAAACATTTTCTGTAGTTGCAGTTCAGACCTGTGCAACGGTCATGAGGAATGTTGGACCATTCCTCTTTACAAAACTGTTTTAGCTCAGCAATATTCTTGGGATGTCTGGTGTGAACCGTTCTCTTGAGGTCTAGCCACAGCATCTCTATCGGGTTGAGGTCAGAACTCTGACTGGGACACTCCAGAAGGTGTATTTTCTTCTGTTGAAGCCATTCTGTTGTTGATTTACTTCTGTGTTTTGGGTTGTTCTCCTTTTGCATCACCAAACTTATGTTGAGCTTCAATTGGCAGATAGATAGCCTTACATTCTCCAGCAAAATGTCTTGATGAACTTGGGAATTCATTTTTCCGTCGATGACAGCAAGCTGTCTGGACCCCGAGGCAGCAAAGTAGCCCCAAACCATGATGCTCCCTACACCGTACTTTACAGTTGTGATGAGGTTTTGATGTTGGTGTGGTGTGCATTTTTTTCTCCACACACAGTGTTGTGTGTTCCTTCCAAAAAACACAACTTTATTTGAATCTGTCCACAGAATATTTTGCCAATAGCGCTGTGGAACATCTAGGTGCTCTTTTGCGAACTTCAGACGTGCAGCAATGTTTGTTTTTTTTGGACAGCAAAAAGTGTCTTCTTCAGTGGTGTCCTCCCATGAACACCATTCTTGTTTAGTGTTTTACGAATCGTAAACTCGTCAACAGAGATGTTAGCATTTTCCAGAGATTTCTGTAAGTCTTTAGCTGACACTCTAGGATTCTTCTTAACCGCATTGAGCATTCTGCGCTGTGCAGTTATCTTTGCAGGATGGCCACTCCCAGGAAGACTAGCAACAGTGCTGATCTTTCTCCATTTATAGACAATATGTCTTACCATTGACTGATGAACATCAACGCTTTTAGAGATACTTTTGTAACCCTTTCCAGCTTTATGCAAGTCAACAATTGGTAATCTTAGGTCTTCTGAGATCTCTTTTGTTCCAGACATAGGTCTCATCAGGCAATGCTTCTCAAATGTTGTGAGTGTTTTTTATAGGACAGGGCATCTCTAACCAACATCTCCAATCTCCAGGTTAGCTGACTCCTGGCTCCAATAAGCTTTGGAGAAGCTTTGGGGGTTCACATACTTTTTCCAACCTACATTGTGAATGTTTAAATTGTGTATTCAACATGGACAAGAAAAATGCAATAACCGGTGCGTTATTAGTTTAAGAACACTGTGTTTGTCTATTGTTGTGACTTAGATGAAGATCAGATACAATTTTATGACCGATTTATGCAGAAATCCAGGTCATTCCAAAGGGTTCACATACTTTTTCTTGCCATTGTACTAGGTGGTGTCAGAAAAAAGGCCCAAAAATGTGTCAACAACTCCAGTCACCCAAGTCATAGATGGTTCTCTCCGCTATCGCATGGCTAGTGGTACCGGAGCGCCAAGTCTAGGTCCAAAAGGCTCCTTAACAGCTTCTACTCCCAAGCCGTTAGACTGCTGAACAATTCATCAAATGGCTCCCCCCCCCCCTCCCCCACTGCTGCTGCTACATGTGTGTTTATTATCTATGCATAGTCCCTTTACCCCTACCTACATGTACAAATTACCTCTACTAACCTGTACCCCCGCACATTGACTCGGTACTGGTATCCCCTATATATAGCCTAATTTTGTTATTCCATTGAGTTACTTTCTTTATTTTATTTTTTATTTTATTTAGTAAATATTTTCTTAACTCTATTTTATTAAAAGTGCATTGTTGGTTACGGGCTTGTAAGTAAGCATTTCACAATAAGATTCTACACCTGTTGTAGTCGGCGCATGCAACAAATACAATTTGATTTGATTTTAATCATAGCCTATTTCACAGGTGTTGCTTTGCATATCACAGTAATTTCATCAACTGATTCTCCAGTGACAAAACACATTCATATGTAATTGATACTTGATGAGCTCAGTAAACCTAATACTGCCTTTAACTCTCTTCACTCTGGGCATTTTCTTTTAATTCGTATTTAATCTTGTCATAAACAAACTGTATTCTGCAATAACGTGATACGTTGAGTCCTTGCAATCAGTTCCATCTCTAATAAATGGTTATATTCTCCAGCCTCCCAGCAGCAAACCATGTCGCAGGGTGACCATCGACAGTAATATCTCAATTAAGAACTGTGTCTTTCAGCTTCAGTTATGTTGCCTGGAGCCTATTAATGCTAATGTCATGGTTTTTGCCATCATTCTAATATTTGTTTCATTGTTACAGGTTGTTATCTTGCCTGAACTGATTCAGGGAAATGCTTCTCTATGCAAGCTGCCTCCAACATGCTCCCGAATGGCGTAGCGGTCTAAGGCACTGCATCTTAGTGTGAGGTGTCACTACAGTCCCTGGTTTGAATCCAGTCTGTATCACAACTGGCCATGATTGGGAGTCCTATAGGGGGTGAACAAATGTCCCAGTGTTGTCTGGGTCTGACCAGGGTAGGCTGTCATTGTAAATAAGAATGTGTTATTAACTGACTTGCCTAGTTAAGTAAAGGTTAAATAAAAAAAATCTAACTAACAGCAATTGGTCCCACAGTCACCACCTTCTGTATACAAATGAAGGCTACCCAGCAATGGGTTCCACCATGTTGGTTCTCTTACTGCTAGTGTCCAAGGTTCATCTGGCAACTGCACATCCTTGGTTACCACTCAGTTTTTCACACCTTTACTCGAGTGCCTTTTCATGGTTACAGTTTCTATCGTCATGTTGCGACAGTGCCTGATGAGCTCAAGATCTCATTATATGTTAGACAATTGGCCTTTGACTGAGTGGCGCAGCAGTCTAAGGCACTATATTGCAGTGCTAGAGGCATCACTACAGACCCTGGTTTGATCCCAGGCTGCATCACAACCAGCCGTGATGGCGAGTCCCATAGGGCGGCGTACAATTGGCCCATCATCGTTAGGGTTTTCCCGGTGTAGTTTCACTATGGATGCCTATTCTACAGCTCGCAGCCATCAGACAAGACGGTTTCCCTCTGCAACGCCTACTATCACTTTTATTCCTTCACGTGATTTAGGTTTTTCCTGATCTGGTCGTTTTACCCTAATCACTATAGCCTCACTCTTAACCATTCTAAATCGTGTTCCTGGGGTATTATCAGTTTATGCTAATATATCTTCACGCTCGACCCTGCTCTGCTCCTCATCATACTCTTTCATCTGTTTTACCTCTCTGCTTTCTTGAGTAATATAAAGGTGTTATCTTTCACCTCAACGCTACACTGGTCACTCGTTCAGAGCTGGAGTTGCAACCAGAGCAGCCATTCTAGGTATAGTTATTTTTATTTAACCAGGCAAGTCAGTTGAGGACCAAATTCTTATTTACAATGACAGCTTACCCCCGCCAAACCCGGAGGACGCTGGGCCAATTGTACACCGCACTATGGGACTCCCAATCACGGCTGGATGTGAGACAGAGATGCCTCTTGCACTGAGATGCAGTGTCTTAGACCACTGCACCACTCCCTTACTCTCCAGCAACTAGGTCATTGGTCATGCTCTGCCTAGACCTCAAAAATTAGGCCCAATCTGTTGGTCACCCCTTCAGCAATGGTCCTTTTACCATAGCTATCAATAGCTACATTCGTTGCAAGTATCCAATTACTGTCACGGCCATTGAAAGAACTAGACCAAAGCGCAGGGTGGTGAGCGTACATATTCCTTTTATTTAGGATGACGCCGACAAAAGCAATAAACAATACAAAACGTGAAGCTTAACGTGCCACAAAGAAAGGAGGGAAATGGCTACCTAAGTATGGTTCCCAATCAGAGACAACAATAGACAGCTGTCCCTGATTGAGAACCATACCCGGCCAAAACATAGAAATACAAAATCATAGAAAAACAAAACATAGAATGCTCACCCCACATCACACCCTGACCAAACCAAATAGAGAAATAAAATGGTTCTCTCAGTTCAGGGCGTGACAACTACAATAAATATCATGAGCTGGCGCACACCTCAAAAAGTTGGTAGAGGTGCTGACTAACGGCAAGTAAACTGTAGGCTATGAAAATAAACGAAGAGAGTGCACACTCTATATACAAGCTCCCAGTAATTGATTTGGTAAACCATCCAGTATCCAATTATACTTAAGCAATAAGGGGGTATATGGCCAATATACCACGGCTAAGGGCTGTTCTTATGCACGACGCAACACGGAGTGCCTGGATACAGCCCTTAGCCGTAGTATATTGGCCATATTCCACAAACCCCCTGAGGTGCCTTATTGCTATTATAAACTGGTTACCAACATAAGTAAAAAATAAATGTTTTGTCATATCCGTGGTATACGGTCTGCTATACCACGGCTGTCAGCTAATCAGCATTCAGGACTGGAACCACCCAGTTTATACTCATGCATATAGCAGTGTCAGACATTTATTAGTGCACCTTCTCATATGTAACATGCAAAGCCCTCAGCAGGCTAACATTGGGTCAGACACTCTTTGCTATGTGTCCCTATTGTTTCATATTACTGCATGAATGACTGGGTTCGATGCAAAGCAAACTCTCATTATATTATACAATTTGCATTAGCGCATGCGTGGTTGGGTTCTATGTACAAACATACGTAACGTTTCATCTAAAGCGTAAATTTCATATGAATTTCATATAATACTTTCCACTACAGCATAATCTCATTTTTTGTTATATTCCTTGTATGCAACTCTCTTGTAATTATATATATATATTTTTTTATCATATCTGCAATTCCCCAGTGGACTCAGGAGAGGCGAAGGCCAAGAGTCATGCGTCCTCTGAAACATGACCTGCCAAGCCACGCTGCTTCTTAACACACTGCTTGCTTAACCTGGAAGCCAGACACACCAATGTGTTGGAGGAAACACAGTCCAACTGACAACCGAATTCAATTTGCCAACAGTCCCCTGCTACCTGCCATCACATCATCTGACTTCGAGGATCTTCCTCAGCGATAAGGCCACTTGTGACTCCCCGGGGATCCAACTCGGGAGTTCTGCGTTCCACAAGATTGTGTTAGCCCCCCTGAGATAAGGCCTAGTCATCAGCTCAGAGAGATATGCCATTAAATAACTAACTGAGCATACCAAAGCTTTATTTGCACAAATGATGGAATGTTTAACAATGGTTGTGCTATAATCTCAGGGGAGTGTCTCAAAATGTCACAGGTGAGGTTTCACCATGACAACTGCTCTAGGTCAATTCCCTCACACACAACAAATGCATTTCAACAAACGTATAGTTTATTTGATTCTCCACGGTCAATAGATGAGATTTGCAGATGAGTGCGCGTCAACTGATTTCAATACAACCCTCTAATTACATCATGGGATATCTTAATTAGCACCATTTGTTCCCCCAGCTCTGAACAGGCCCATTACCCTGCTGGACCTTGCTGGCACACCATTGGATGACAGCCCTGGAACTCTGATCACAAACCAATGGGCTTCTACAGAACTATTGAGACAAAGTTAAAGGTTGTTTCTATAGGGCACACAGAAAATATTGAAGTGAGAAAAGTGAGGAATCAATACTGTATTCAGTAGGGGTGAATTCAACAATAGTGTGGCATTTAATTAGCTAACACATGTACCTAGCTACTTTATCCATGTCTGATTATTGCTATTACAGGACTTATTAATTAAATAACTACAGTGGGGCAAAAAAGTATTTAGTCAGCCACCAATTGTGCAAGTTCTCCTTCTCATAGGTACACTTCAACTATGAAAGACAAAATGAGAAAAAAAAAAATCCAGAAAATCACATCGTAGGTTTTTTTAAGAATTTATTAGCATATTATGGTAGAAAATAAGTATTTGGTCACCTACAAACAAGCAAGATTTCTGGCTCTCACAGACCTGTAACTTCTTCTTTAAGAGGCTCCTCTGTCCTCCACTCGTTACCTGTATTAATGATACCTGTTTGAACTCGTTGTCAGTATAAAAGACACCTGTCCACAACCTCAAACAGTCACACTCCAAACTCCACTAAGACCAAAGAACTGTCAAAGGACACCAGAAACAAAATTGTAGACCTGCACCAGGCTGGGAAGACTGCATCTGCAATAGGTAAGCAGCTTGGTTTGAAGAAATCAACTGTGGGAGCAATTATTAGGAAATGGAAGACATACAAGACCACTGATAATCTCCCTCGAGCTGGGGCTCCATGCAAGATCTCACCCTGTTGGGTCAAAATGATCACAAGAACGGTGAGCAAAAATCCCAGAACCACACAGGAGGACCTAGTGAATGACCTGCAGAGAGCTGGGACCAAAGTAACAAAGCCTACCATCAGTAACACACTACGCCGCCAGGGACTCAAATCCTGCAGTGCCAGACGTGTCCCCCTGCTTAAGCCAGTACATGTCCAGGCCCGTCTGAAGATTGCTAGAGAGCATTTGGATGATCCAGAAGAAGATTGGGAGAATGTCATATGGTCAGATGAAACCAAAATATAACTTTTTGGTAAAAAAGAGTTGCATCCAAAGAACACCATACCTACTGTCAAGCATGGGGGTGGAAACATCATGCTTTGGGGCTGTTTTTCTGCAAAGGGACCAGGACGACTGATCCGTGTAAAGGAAAGAATGAACGGGGCCATGTATCGTGAGATTTTGAGTGAAAACCTCCTTCCATCATCAAGGATATTGAAGAAGAAACGTGGCTGGGTCTTTCAGCATAACAATGATCCCAAACACACCGTCCGGGCAACGAAGGAGTGGCTTCGTAAGAAGCATTTCAAGGTCCTGGAGTGGCCTAGCCAGTCTCCAGATCTCAACCCCATAGAAAATCTTTGGAGGGAGTTGAAAGTCCGTGTTGCCCAGCAACAGCCCCAAAACATATCTGCTCTAGAGGAGATCTGCATGGAGGAATGGGCCAAAATACCGGCATCAGTGTGTGAAAACCTTGTGAAGACTTACAGAAAACGTTTGACCCCTGTCATTGCCAACAAAGGGTATACACTGTATGTACATAATATTTATGTTTCTATAGGAATGGTAATAAAGTCAAGAGAGACAGTACGCTATGGCTAATTATAACTAGATGGAAGAATGTAATTTCAAGGGCTGTCTCTGGAAATGTGCTTTGCAAACAGATGAGGTACTTTACGTCTTGTTCCTTGGAAATGTGGATGTATTCTCAGAGGAGAAAGAACTGGTACTACAAGGAGCTCTGAGAAAAAAGGCACAGCTACTGCAATTCAAAAGTGTTTGTTTCTAACGTCTTTATTACGCAGTGAACATGCCAAACCTTAGAGAGATTTTTTTGGTATTTTTTTGTATCCTTTAAAAATAATCCCCTTTCAGTGAAAGTAGGATGACCTGTTAAGATGTAACATAGGAGACATGCTAAATTCAGACACTCAATGCCAATGACAGTATAGTCTGTCTGTCTCTCTCTGTCTGTCTGTCTGTCTGTCTGTCTGTCTGTCTGTCTGTCTGTCTGTCTGCCTGTCTGCATGTCTGCATGTCTGTCAGCTAGCTCATTGCGATGAAGAGCTGGATAGGGAAAGATTTACTGTAAAACTCCACAATTACTATTTCTAAGGAGGCCCAGCATGCACGGCTGTGAACTGAGAATCCAAGCTGTTTGAAGAACAAGGCACACTCTTAAAACTTGTAACTGAGATTTAAAACCTAATTACCAGTGTTTTATTGTGGCACCCCTTTGTTCAGGCAATTACAGGGCTGAGACAAACAGACGGAATGCGATGGGAATTCACTGTGCTTTGTTTCCATGTCAACTGATGGTGACGTACAGATGTATGATCTTAATTTGACCAGTTTCTCACAGCAGGAAAATAATCCTGCAGCAACAGGAAATGTAAAAAACATTTTGTCGGGGTTGATACATGTTTAGTTAGGTCAAATCAAGTCTTGCATTGTAAAGTGTAAATTACAAACTTAAGAAGCTTTGTTAAACCTTGAAAACACTACAAGTTTGCATTTCTTGCAACAACAAGGTGATCAAATTAAGATTCTACGTCTGTAATAGGACACTTCACTGAACATGTGGTGCTTCTGATGGGGCTGATGGCACCACCATGCAAATATGCTCTGTTCACTCAGCTAAACTGGTTATTTAGAGCATCACTTATTTATTTACAACCTGGTTCATTTACAACTATTGAGGCTATTGTACATCCCATAATGTATACTCTGTAAATCTGTAAAAACACAATTTATGTAATTTGACATACAAGTAGCATGTACATTATTTCTAATTTCTACCATTTCTGCACCAGGC